>NC_061113.1:166244613-166472475 GCF_002878395.1 Capsicum annuum
AGTTCCAGACATGCTTGACCATAGCATTCAGGTTGTCAGTACTCAGTATTTCAGTACCCCAGTTTATAGAATACTTAGAGCCCTGTCGTACGCTTAGTCTCGCATTCGAAAATAATACAGACTTCATGAATCTATCTCAGATACCTCATTCTACTCAGTTAGTCCTTATATCCTATGCATAAAACAAAAAATCCCAGCCCAGCTATTTAGACTAAGTACCGTTTAGCTTTGTAGATCCAGTATTCAACTATCAGTTATTCAGTTAATTAGATAAGTTAGTGCATTTATGCACTCGTGTTCAGCTCAATTCATGTGTCATGTCTCAGTTTCAGATCCTAACTATTCAGTCATGACTCAGTTCCTAGGTTTTTTGCATATCGCCTCAATTTCCCTCAGTAGCTCATCCAAGTCAGTATTCTTTGAGGGACATAGTGTCCCCAGGGGAAGATATATCATACCCCCAAAATTTCATGACATAAACATGCTGCTCTATTTTTTTTTATGAATCCAGTTTGGAGAAGGGGTACTCATAAGTTAAACCTCAAATTCCAACTTCAGTCGTATGCCATGTTTTCAAGATTTAGTTTAGATCATGATATTTAGTATATCTACCACATCCCAGACTTAGTTATGTTCTCATGTTTCCGATCATGCATATGGAGTAATTAATCTCAAACTTATCAGTATTATAAGTTCAAGGTAACAGTTTTCCTTAAATTTACTCATTCTCATGTTCATATTTCAGTGCCAAACTTGGTATTCAGTTCCATGCTTAGTTTTCAGTTCAAACTTGATACCTTTACCATTGCATGTTCATGAGTAAGTTTAGCCATGAATTCACGCATCAGATATGTGTGATCAGCTCATTAGTACTTTCAATTATGCATTCAGGTATTATGTCAGTTATATAATCATGGATCAGATATGCATGGATTCAGCCTTTCAGTTGTGCATCAGATATGAATTCTCATTTTGAGAAAACTTACTTTATTAGAATCCTCAGTCTTATATTCATGAATCAGCTTCCCATGTATCAGATATGCATATTCAGTATGTTGTGCTCAGCTTTTAGTCATGCCAGTAATGAACCCACGTTTCAGTAGTGTATGTCTTGTACGTACTTCATCTTATCATCTCTCCCGCTTCAGTTAATTTCCATTCGAGGACGAATGTTTCAAAGGGGGAGATATTGCAGTACCCCGTATGTTTCTAAGCTAGGAGATGAACCATTTTTTCTACGTATGAAACCTCCTATCCTGTGAGTAGCATTTTAGTGCATGACTTACAATGAGTATCCTAGCGATAATATAGCTTATGATATATTAAGCATGTTCGTATGAGTCACTTAAGGTAATACAAGCTAAGAGTTTTTGAATCCATCAAGTTTTAGTATTTGATTTTGCAAGGGTCATCTTTGAACGAGTATAACTCAATGTTAATGTGGTATTTTGTCTGATTTAGACTCACCAAATTGTAGAGAATTGAATTATCTTTCCAACAATACCAATTTCACATTAATCCAATACCCGAGCAAAAAGTTATGCTTTTTTTTGTGAGAGGCAGTAAGGATAGGTGATTGGTTAGGCGCCGCCTAACCCAAACATAGGCGATTGGTTAGGCGCCGCCCAACATAGCTTAGGAAATCACTTGGGAGCCGCCTAAGTCAGTTCTAGGTGCCAAAAACACTCCGTTTTAAGTTATTTTAAGGGTAATTAAGTCTTTTAACACTCCTTACACGTCCCTAAACTTAACCCTATAAAATATATAGCTTCTAAACATATTACAATCCTATTAACATCTCAAAGATCATCATCCAAGAGTAATAAAAGAGAAAAACAATTAGGGTTGCATAATAAGCTTGAAAATGCAATTTCAAGGAAATTCCTCCGTCAATCATCAAGAACCTCCTTTCCAAGGTATGCGTAGTATTCATCCACAGATTCCTTTCATCCGTGGAGTTCAAGAATCAATATTTAAAATACAAAATCTTGGTTGATTGTGGTGATATGATCATACCCATGTTGATGCTTGTTTGTTTTGCTATATAATAGTATCGTGACTGTATATCTCATGAAAGTTATGTTGTTAGTTGAAAAACATAATCTTTAGATAGATTGATAGAATGCAAGTATGAAATCCACCTATGCCTTAAAGAATGCATGCAAGGTGTTCGATAAAATGCCTAGTATGTTAGAACATCATAGTTACATAATTTCATGATATCTAAATAACAAGTTCATGTTAGTCATACACTCTAATATGAATTTCCATGCAAATTATGTGTTGTTATTGTTGTGGTATAAAGCATGTATGATAATGGAGATATAAATTATGTACACAAAATATATCCATGCTTTCCCTACCATGTTTGAGATGTTGAATAAATACATGAAGTATAATATCCCCAAATTATTACAATATGAACTAAACGTTAGATGTTGCCGTTCCCTTGTGCTTGAATGGTTTCCATGCTATTTCTATGGATAGTATATGTTGTCGGAATGCCCATGATATTAGAATATGAGATTTATGAGTTGATTATAAGCATTCCTATTCATGATAGATATTATGATGACCATGTACTTCATGAAATCCCCTACTCATGTATTATGAATTTTTATTGATGGTCGCGTACTCAAGAAATTCAAGTTGTGTCAGTTTCCTTCCATCAAGTCCTGGGGGTACTTGTACCCGAAAAATATAGCTGTGTGCCTAGAGCCATGTCATGTTTTCACGATACTCTTAGTCAGGCCATGATCTATAGAATTCAGTCAGTCATGTGACTCAGAAAAACTCAGAAATCTCAGTAATCTCAATAGTCCAGTAATCTTAGTAATCTCAGTGCTCAGTAACCTCAGCAACCTCAGTATTCATAGTCAATATCAGTAACTTTAGTACTCTCAACCAATCTTCAGAACTAAGTATATTCCGTCAGTCATAGGAATCCAGTAAACTTAGTTTAGCTCTGCTAAACAGTACCACTAGTATCAGTCCAGTTAATCAGTATCAGTTTAGCTAATCAGTTCAGTTCAGTTGTTTAGTTTAGCTTAGTTATTTAGTTCAGTGTCCTTTAGATGGGAGTAGAAGTTAGCACCGAGTGAACCCAAGGATGGGAACTCACCAGCCAGTTCAGGGTGTGATTCTTAGTAGTCATCCTTGTGTTCCAGAACTATGTAGCCAGCATAGGTTGAGATATTTTAACCCATCAGATTAGGATTGATGAGGTGGCTTAACCCATCAGTTTAGGGTTCCCACCATTCTCATTGAGTACCTGCCAGTATAGGGTTCTCACAACTGTCCTTACCAGTGGCGTGGTATCGACACCTCTTCAGTGGGGGCAGAGATTGGACCCCAGCTTAGCTATTATAGTGTATTTGTGGCATGTTGGTTAGATAACTACTTTCCACAGTTTCAGTTACAGATTTCAGGACTGTCATCTATAGCTACCCCAGCCTCAGTAAAGAACTCAGATAGCTCTTCAGATTTTAGTATATCAGGGCTGTCAGATACAGTCAACTCAGAAATAGAATGGAACTCAAATAGTTTCCTTTAGATTTATAGACTGTGAGATATAGTCACTTATTCTATCAATCACAACAATTATCAGAACTCATGCTATCAGTACTCAGCTTCAGGACTGTCAGATACAGTCAATCAGACCAGTTCTTCATAATTCAAACTGTCAGAAACAATCATTCATTTATCAGTAATGCAATATTAGTCTCTTAGTATTTAGTAATTCAGTATCAGATCCATCACTTATTAGTGATTTATATATCAACATCAGTAAACTCAATCTTTCAGAATCTCATTATCAGTACACTCATGTTGTCAGTATTCAAACTTAGTAGTCCGTATCTCCATGAGTTTAGTTATAGTTATGTATGCATGTATGTAATCTCACGTTCATATCAATCAGTATTTTTCATGCATATAACCCTTTGCATTTAGCCTACCTCACTCGTATACTCAGTACATTCAGACGTACTGACGCATTTACGCTATGGTGCTTTCTCTTATGTTACACAATAGGTTCAGAGGCATGAGCTCTAAATGAATAGTAGATTCCAGGATCAGTAGTCAGAGTCAGACGTGATTCCTCATCATTCGAGGACATGATGATTTCATTTCTATTTTAGTATTCACTTTATTTCAATAATTGGAGTTAGTTGGGGACATGTCCCTTCAACTCTTTATTCATTTCAGTTAGAGGCTTTCGGAATAAATGTCAGATTAGATGTTCAGACTTCAGTATTTAAGTTTCTTTTTGGTATTGTTATACTATATTTTTCAAATATGTATTAGTATTGAACCTTATGACCTTACAGTTCATGTTTCCGCATATTTTATGAGATATTATGCAGTTTACAGGTATAGATATCAGTCATGGGTTATCTTGTGGTCCTTCGGGGTCATGAGCACTGTGTAGCATTTCGATTTTGAAAATTGGGGTTTTACAGAGTGGAGGTGTCCAATCATACCCACATGCAGAAATTTTTACAATTTAAGTTGGGGGTATTCTAGACATTTCCCCTCTTAAGCTCTGTTAACCCATGACTTAAAACACTCTTGGGACTTTATTAACCCACTATTCCCAAATCAAACACTCTTAAATCACTCTTAAATCTCTCTCAAGCTCTTGGTTCAAAAATAGGTTAGGGTTTCCTCAAGGTGGTCAGTTAAGGCTCTCAAGGGTGGTTTCTTGTAAGACCCCGTAAAGTCCTAGACAATTTTAGCTCCATGTAGCATTCCAAAAGAGGTCCCAGACTTAGAAAATTCTAGCTAAGTGTTGATACTTAGTCTTACTTTTGGCCTCGATATTTCAATGGTTTTATTTTTGTTCTTTCCGGTCTTAGATTACTAATTTTTAAATTAATTCATGATCAGGGTTATCTATAGGTCATCACGGGTGAGTTTTGGAATTTTCGAACATCATTTGAGATACATTTGGATGACCAAAATAGCAAGCCAATGCGATCAGGACGCGTCGCATTGGCTATTGCACTTACACCATCGATGCGGCGTATCGATAATCACGTCTTACCATCGACATGATACATCGACTGTCATGTCACTGGGAACTTTTTTCTTACTAAATTATGAGTTTGTGGGGGCAAATAAGTCATTTTCCACCCATTTTAACCCACCATAACATAAAATTAAGACTCTCAAAGGGTAAAATTTACTCATTATTTCACAAATTCTCTCAAAAGCAAAAGCCTAGTTCATCAAGTCTAAGATGAAGTTCCAAGAAATCACCAATAATTCCTACGAATTCAACAATCAAGGTAGGTTTAGGTGTTCATCCTTTTGTTCCTTCCACCCTTGGAGTTCAAGAATTTATTTTAAACTTAGATTATGATTTACATTCTTGAATGGAATTGTATTCATGTATGTATTGTTGTATGGGTTTCAAGTCAATAATATTTTGAGTTTCATGTAAATGAACTAGAATGTGTGTTGATTTTTGTAACCCTCTTGTTGAATCCTTGAATTTTGATGTTGAATATGATAGTCATGACATTTATATATTGCTCATTCTTATGCACAAGATTTATGCTTCCTATGTGTTTGACAAAATGTCTATGTGGAGGAATTGTGCATGATAACCTATGTGCGATGCTCTTAAAGTTGAGCTATGGTTATATGTATGTTATCGAGTCCTGGGGATATTGAATACCCAAAATTTAGCTATTTATCTAGTCTCCAGTCAAAGTAGAATGATTTCATAGTATCCCGAACAGTAGCATTCGGTCAGTCAACAGAATCAGTGTGAGTTCAGTCAAGCCTAGTACAGTTTAGTGATCAGTTCAGTGTCGATTTAGTTGGGAGTATGATTCAGCATCGAGCAAACCCAAGGATGGGGGCATTTTTGCCAGCAGAGGGTTTGACCATTAGTAGTAGTCCCTGAGTTACAAAACTACGTAGCCAGCATAGGGTAAATTATCTTTCTTTCAGACTAGGGTTGACGTAACTATATATATCTTATAAGTGTTCCTCCAGATTATGGTTGACCCATCTAATGTTAGTAACCCATGGCACGATGCTAACACCCTTCCAACTAGGGTTACAGGTTGGATCCCAAATCAGTCCATAATCGAGGTATGTCCCACAGTTATAGATTCAGTATTTAGTATTCTATAATCAGTATCCAGTATTTAGTACAGAACTTAGTTCAGTTCTACACAATCATGACTTATAGTTATCAGTTATTCAGTTATCAAAAACTCAGTACTTCAGCTTCAGACTAACTTAGACAGGCTATATATGCTTAGTATTGTATGTTCAGTACTAAAAGTAGTCCCAGTCTTGCATATCCTCTCATCAAGTTATTTCATGATATTTAGTTATTATTCTCATGCACGTGAACCCATGCATATCAACCTAACCTCACCCAGCATACCAGTATATTCAAAGTACTGATGTATACTCTTTCTTTGCACTATGATGTCTCATATCATAGGTTCAGACGTTTGGGTTCCTGACCGTACCTAGACAGATTAGTCTATCAACCACAGTTACAGTAGTGAATCCTCATCCATCGAGTATGTGACACTTATTTAGTTATTTTATTATTCATAGTATTTCAGTTACTATTAGATAATATTTGGAGTTTTTTGGGTCCTGTCACTTCAACTCATTTATTTCAAATGTTAGAGGCTTTCAGACACTTCTAGTTAGCTGTTATTTTACAAATGTACTCAGTATTGATTCAGTTTTATGAACCTTATGGCATTTTTAATTTTTTATTTCTACATTTTTTCATGATTATTATTCAGTGCTCACAGCAGGTACCAATCACGGGTTAGCTTATGGTCCTACTGGATCGTAAGCACTGTGTGATGCCCAGGGTGTAGTCTGAGGGTGTTACAAACTTGGTATCAGAGCCTAATATTCTAAAGTATCCTAGGGAGTTTGAAAGCCAAGTTAAGTAGAGTTTTATGCGTGGGTGTATAGCACACCACACTTATGGATAAGAGGCTACAAGGAGTTTTTAGGAAAAGTTCCCTTATTTCAGTGTTCATATCATGCGAGTAAGCATGAGCTCAAGTTAAAATCTTTGTCTAATCCAACTTTTCCTTTTATTACAGAACATGCCCCCCATAAAGACTAATGAAAGATGACTTGGGAACCAGCTAGCACCTCCACCCATTCAAGAAGATCCCCTGAACAAGCGTGTTTCTCACACAGAATTTAGAGCAACTTGCACCACTATAGCCCATTCTATGGCAGCTCAAAATATTTAACCTACTATTTTTCAGGCCAACCCAATGGCCATTACTACTACAGCCAGAATTTCGGACTTCGCCCAAATGAACCCTCTTTCATTTTTAAGGTCTACATTTGAAGAGGACCCATAGAATTTCCCTATCATGGTGTAGGAGGTAACAGACATTATGGGGGTAACTGATAATGAGAGTGATGAGTTGGCTACCTATCAACTATAATATATAGCTCATACATGGTTTAAGCAGTGGAAGGTAGATAGAGGTGCAAAGCAGGGCTTATAGAATTCGAAGAGTTTGCTACTGCCTTCTTAGATAGGTTCTTTTCGTTGGAGTTAAGAGAGGCTAAGGTGTTAGAGTTCATCAACCTGAAGCAGGCTAACATGAATGTAAAAGAGTATTCCCTTAAATTTACTCAGTTGGCCAGGTATGCTCCTCTATGGTAGCTGATAGTAGGTCTAAGATGAGAAAGTTCGTGTTTGGGGTATCTGACAGTGTGGTCAAGAAGTGTAGGACCACACACTGATTAAGGAGATGGACTTATCTAAGTTGATGGTCCATACTAAATAGATTAAGGAATAGAAGACCAAGGAGAAACAGAGGGAGAAAAAGAGGGCTAGAACAAGTAGTTTTAGCTTTGCTTAACAAAAGTCAGAAGGTAGTAACGTCTTCATTTCTACCTAAAATATTTTATCCTAGCTCCGTTTTCGGCTATTGCTCTAATGCCTAAATTTTGGAATGATAATAAGGATAGGGCTCTAGGCTCTAAATCTCTGGGTAGTGTGAACAGTGCTCAAATAAATCCTCTTTGCTAGAAATATAGCAGAAACCACCAGGGTGTCTGCAGAGTTGGAAGTGACTTATGTTTTGGGTATCGTAAGCTAGGCCATAGGATCAGAGAATGTATTTAGGTTAACCGTCCTCTAGTTCAGTCTAATCGCCCATCTCTGCAGGGTGCTGCTTCCAGTGGTACGAGTGGGAAACACCCAAATAGGCTCTATACATTTCAGTTTCGACAGGATCAGGAGAGTTCTCCTGATGTAGTTACTGGTACGTTGTAAGTCTTTTACTTACATATTTATGCTTTGTTAGATTCTTTAGCTTCTCTATCTTTTGTAACCCCTTACATAGCCATCGACTTTGGAGTCAGTACCTAAATCCTAACAGATCCTTTCTTAGTCTCTACCCCAGTAGGTAAGTTTATCATAGCCCGATGGGTATACAGGAACTATCCGATTAAGGTGTCTCAGAAAGTTACTTCAGTAGACCTAATAGAGCTAGATATGATGGATTTTGATGTCTTTCTTAGCATAAATTGGCTCCATTTATGCTATGCTTTAGTTGATTAAAGAAACATAATTGTGTATTTTTAGTTTTCGAATGAACCAGTCCTTGAATGGAGGGGTAGTACCATAATATTTAATGGTCAACTTATTTCATACCTTAGAGCGAGAAAAATGATGTCCAAGGGGTGTATTTATCATCTTGTGTGAGTCAAAGACTGTAGTTTCAAAAATCCTAGTCTTGAGTCAGTTCCAGTCGCAAGTGAATTTCCAGATGTATTTCTCAAAGATCACACCGGGTTTCTCCCAAAAGGGAAATTGACTTCAGAATAGACCTTCTTCCCAATACTCAACCCATCTCTATTCCGCTATATAGAATAGCTCAGTTGAACTTAAAGAGTTGAAAAAACAGTTGAAAGACCTCTCAGACAAAAGTTTCTTTAGGCGCAACATATTTCCTTGGGGTGCACCAGTTCTATTCATGCAAAAGAAAGACGGTTCTCTTAGAATGTGTATAGACTATCATCAGTTGAACAAAGTCACCATCAAGAATAAATACCCACTTTCCAGAATCGATGACTTGTTCGACCAACTTCAGGGTGCCAGTTACTTCTCTAAGATAGACCTCAGATCCGGCTATCATCTGCTCAAATTTAGATAATGAGACATTCCAAAATAGCTTTCAGAACTCGATATGGTCACTTCGAGTTTCTAGTCATGTCCTTTGGTCTTACCAATGCCCTAACTGTCTTTATGGACTTAATGAACCGAGTGTTTAAATAGTATTTGGACATGTTCATCATTGTTTTCATTGATGACATTCTTGTTTACTTCAACAATGAGAATAATCATGCAGACCATCTCAGAATAGTATTACAAACTCTCAAAGCCCATCAGTTGTTCGCTAAATTCAGTAAATGTGAATTTTGGCTAAGATTAGGAGATTTTCTTGGCCATATTATTTCTGGTGATGGCATTAGAGTTGATCCTCAAAAGATCAAAGCAATGAGAAAGTAGCCTAGACCCATCTCTTCATCAGATATTAGGAGTTTCTTGGGTTTAGTTGCTATTATCGATGGTTTGTTGAAGGGTTTTCATTTATTATGTCCCATATATCCAGATTGACTCAGAAGAAAGTTAAGTTTTAGTAGTCAGATTCTTGTGAGAAGAGTTTTTAGGAGTTGAAGACTTGACTCACCAGAACCCCAATTTTGACGTTACCAGTGGTTCAGATGGGTTTGTTATGTACTGTGATGCTTCCAGAGTTGGTTTGGGGTGTGTGTTGATGTAGAATGGTAAGGTTGTGGCCTATGCCTCTATATAACTTAAGCCCCATGAAAAAAATTACCCTACCTTTGATCTTGAGTTAGCAGCTATTGTTTTACCTTAAAGATTTGGAGGCACTATTTGTATGGGGTGTATATTGATGTGTTCATAGATCACAAAAGCCTATAGTATTTATTTCCACAGAAAGGCCTAACTTGCATCAGAGGAGGTGGTTAGAGTTGTTGAAATACTATGACATGAGTGTTCTGTATCATTCGAACAAGGCCAATATAGTAGAAAATGCCCTCAGTAGGTTGTCCATGAGTAATGTTGCTTATGTTGAGGATGGTAAGAAGAAGTTAGTTCAGGAAGTTCATCAGCTTGCCAGGCTAGGTGTCCGTTTGGTTGATTCGGCTGAGGGTAGTGTTTGGGTGCAGACTAGTTCAGAGTCTTATTTAGTTTCTGAGGTAAATGAAAAATAGGATAGGGATCCTAATTTAGTGATGTTAAAAGAGTCAGTTAGAGACCAGAAGGTAGAGGTTTTCTCCCAAGAGGGAGATGGTGTGTTACGTTGCCAGGGTAGGCTATGTGTTCCATGTGTAGATAGCGTGAGATAGCAGATTCTTAATAAAGTACATAGTACACATTACTCTATTCATCCAGGGGCCACTAAGATGTACCACAACTTGCGGGAAGTCTATTGGTGGAGTGGGATTAAGAGAGATATAGTAGAGTTTGTGGCTAAGTGCTCTACTTGTCAATAGGTGAAGATTGAGCACCAAAAGCATAGTAGTTCTATGTAGGAGTTCAGTATTCCCATATGGAAGGGGGAAGAAGTGAACATGGACTTTGTGATGAGTTTGCCTCATACTCATCGTCAACACGATTTGATTTGGGTCATTGTAGATAGCATGACCAAGTCCGTACATTTCTTCCCAGTCTATGCTTCCTATTCAACCTAGAACTATGCCAAGATCTATATCTGAGAGTTGGTTAGGTTACATAGTGTCCCATTGTCCATCATTTCAGATAGGGGTACGCAGTTTACCTCTCACTTTTGGAAAGCCTTCCAAAAGGGTCTTGGTACCCAAGTCCATCTCAGTACAGCCTTCCACCCTCAGACAGATGGTCAAGATGAAAGGACCATTTAGACTCTAGAGGATATGTTGAGAGCATGTGTTGTTTACTGTAAGGGCAGTTGGTATGACCACTTACCTTTGATTGAGTTCGCGTATAATAATAACTATCATTCTAGTATTCAAATGGCTCTGTTTGAGGCTCTTTATGGAAGAATATATAGTTCTCCAATCGGTTGTTTTGAGGAAGGTGAAACAGCTTTGATAGGGCCTGACTTGGTGTTTGATGCTTTGGAGAAAGTTTAGTTAATCAAAGAGAGACTTAAGATAGCCAGAGCCGATAGAAATCATATGCGGATGTGAGGAGAAAGGATTTCGAGTTTGAGATTGACAACTTTGTGTTTTTGAAAATCTCTCCCATGAAGGGAGTAAAGAGATTTAGTAAGAAGGGGAAGCTTAGTTCTCAATATGTTGGTCCTTATAGGATTCTGAGTCATTTCGAAAAGGTAGCCTATGAAATTGAGTTGCTTGCCGACTTAGCATCAGTGCACCCAGTGTTTCATGTCTCCTTGCTAAAGAAGTGCATAGGTGACCAGCAGTTATAGTCCTCGTAGAGAGTGTAGATGGTTAGAATAGTCTCTCTTACAAAGAATTTCCAGTCAAAATCCTCGATCGTCAGACTCACAGACTAAGGAAAACTGAAGTTCCCTTGGTCAAAGTTCGTTGGCGAAACTAGTCCGTTATGGGAGCCACTTGGGAAGCAGAAAAAGACATGTGAACCAAGTACCCTCATCTCTTCTCTGCAAACTCAGAATCAACCTAAGGTAACAATTTTTCTTATATTTACTCTGTTCCATGCATAGTTTTAGCAGCATATCATTCTCATATCATTCATGCATTCATGGATCAGTTTAGTCATGTGTCATTCCTCAAGATTCAGTTATGTTTCAGGTATGCATGTCAGTATAATCTCAGTACCTCAGTGCCTTTCAGTTTAATCAGTCTCATTTGAGGACAAATATTTCCAAGGGGGAGATATTGTAAGACCCCGTAAAGTCCTGGCCCATTTCAAATCTATATAGCTTGCCAAAAGAGGTCCTAGATTTAGAAAATTTCAGCCAAGTGTTGATACTTAGTCTTATTTTTGGCCTCGATATTTCAATAGTTTTATTTTTGATCTAGTTTTAAATTGATTCATGATCAAGGTTATCTATAGGTCATCTCGGGTTAGTTTTGGAATTTTGGGACATTATTTGAGACATGTTTAGATGACCAAAACATCAAGCCA
Source organism: Capsicum annuum (assembly GCF_002878395.1). NCBI lineage: Eukaryota > Viridiplantae > Streptophyta > Magnoliopsida > Solanales > Solanaceae > Capsicum > Capsicum annuum. Next base: position 166,256,753 of record NC_061113.1, read on the forward strand.
ACACAATCAGGATGTGTCATGTTGGCTATCGCGTTGACACCATCGATATGGTGCATCGGTAATTGCATCATTACCATTGATGCGGCACATCAGGAATTGCATCATTAGCATCGATGCAGCGCGATGCCTGTCGGGTCACTGGGCACTTTTTACTTACTAAATTACAAGTTTGTGGTGGGGGGGGAGAGTCATTTTCCACCCATATTAACCCACCATAACATGAAATTAAGCCTCCCAAAGGGCAAAATTCACTCATTATTTCATAAATTCTCTCAAGAGCAAAACACTAGTTCATCAAGTCTAAGATCAAGTTCCAAGAAATCACCAATAATTCCCATGAATTCAACAATCAAGGTATGTTTAGGTGTTCATTCTTTGGTTACTTCCACCCTTGGAGTTCAAGAATCATTTTTTAAAAACTTAGATTATGATTTACATTCTTGAATGGAATTATGTTCATGTATGTGTTGCTGTGTGGGTTTCAAGTCAAGAATATTTTGAGTTTCATGTAAATGAACTAGAATGTGTGTTGATTTATGTAACCCTCATGTTAAATCCTTGAATTGTGATGTTTAATATGGTAGTCATGACATTCATATATTGCTCATTCTCATGTACAAGATTTATGCATCCTAGGTGTTTGACAAAATATCTATGTGGAAGATAACCTATGTGTGATGCTTTTAAAGTTAAGATATGGTTCTGTTATCTATGATATCGAGCCCTAGGGGTATTGAATACCCAAAATTTAGCTATTTATCTAGTCTTCTGTCGAAGGAGAATGATTTCGTAGTATCCCAAAAAGTAGCATTCGGTCAGTCAATTGAATCAGTGTGGGTTAGTCAAGCCTAGTATAGTTTAGTGATCAGTTCAGTGTCGTTTTAGTTGGGAATATGATTTAGCACTGAGTGAACCCACGGATGGGGGAATTCCTGCCAGTAGAGGGTTTGACCCTTAGTAGTAGTCCCTGAGTTACAAAACTACTTAGCCAGCGTAAGGTAAATCGTCTTCCTGTCAGACTAGGGTTGACGTAACTATATCATCTCATGAGTCTTCCTACTAGATTAGGGTTGACCCAGCTAATGTTAGTAACCTGTGGCATAATGCTAAAAACCTTCCAATTGGGGTTACAGGTTGGACTCTAAATCAGTCCATAATCGGGGCTTATTGGTTAGATGATAACTCCCACAATTATAGTTTCAGTATTTAGTATTCAGTAATCAGTATCCAGTATAAAATATAGAACTCAGTTCAGTTCTACAGATCATGAGTTACACTTATCAGTTATTCAATTATCAGAAACTCAGTACTTTATCTTCAGACTAACTCAGACATATGATATATACTTAGTATTACATGTTCAGTACTTACAATAGTCCAAGTCTTGCATATCCTCTCATCCAGTTATTTCAAGATATTTAGTTATTATTCTCATGCATGTGAACCCATGCATATCAGCTTAACCTCACCTAGCATACTAGTACATTCAAAGTACTGATGCATACTCTTTCTTTACGCTATGATGTCTCATATAATAGGTTTGGACGCTTGGGTTCCTGACCGTACCTAGCCGGATTAGTCTATCAGCCACAACTACAGTAGTGAGTCCTCATCCATCTATGACGTGACACTCATTTAGTTATTTTATTATTTACAATATTTCAGTTACTATCAGACAGTAGTTTGAGTTAGTTGGTGCCTGTCCCTTCAACTCATTTATTTTAGATATTAGAGGCTTTCAAAAACTTCAAGTTAGCTGTTATTCTATAGATGTAATCAGTATTGATTCAATTTTATGAAACTTATGGAATTTTTAGTTTTTACTTCCGCATATGTTTCATGATTATTATTCAGTTCTCACAACAGGTACTAGTCATAGGTTAACTTGTGGTCCTACAGGGTCATAAGCACCGTGTAATACCCAGGGTGTAGTCTCGGGGCGTTACATTTGTCTTCATCTTCTTTGGTATCTAAGACATGTTACTCCTCCCTCACTATTAATTCAAACTAAAAACATGTTTTACTTAATGATTTTCATGGCATTATTATAGATTTGTGTTGGTTTTGACATAGATTTTGGGGATTTTTGTTGTTCTTGGTTGAATGATGTATTCCCATATATCTCTTATGGTTTTCATGTTATAATATTAGTTTGAATATGTGGTTGCATAGGATTGGTTAATTGGTTCTTGATTTTGGTTTTGGAAACTATATGCTCTCAACATGTTTGTTAAAATGCCAATGAAAATATTTTTGTCACATAGTTTGACTTTCATTGAAAACCTTGCATTACATAATATGGTAATGGAACCCAAAATGGTTTGATTGAATTAAATGATTTGGAAAGGCCTTGGTGGTTATGGTTTTGATTGATTGAAAATCTTATGGGGTACATGGAAATCTCCTATGCATTGTTTGCAAGCTATAGTCGGTATGACAATACCACTTCATAATGACTTGGTAATTAACTATGGAATTTATGGTTTTGTTATGTGCTAATGGTTTTAAATGGGCAATAATGGTGGGTTGTTATAGCTAATCATGAAGGTGTGAGTCCAATGGAAGGATACTGGCAACTCATGTTTGCCGACATGAGTATTAGTCATGGCGACCATATACTTGTGGGGTACACGGAAATCCTCTAAGTTATACTTATATATATGTATCATGGAGGGTGAAGGGTACATGGGAATCCCCTGCCCCTATGATATCTCCAGTTCGTGCGGCTACATGCACTTGGTCCCGTTTAGGGGGTAACACTAGAGCCATATATCCCGTGGGTGGTTTTAGGATGGTTAAGCTACACATACCCAGGTTAATGGTTTTAAATGCATGCTAAACCCGGTTCCCTTTTCTGGCTTGGATTATATATGTATATGTATGGTTGTATTTGTATATGGTTGTTACATGGTTTCAAATATTGGCATTATTTTATCCTTATCCTGAGTGCATTCTCGTGTTCACCTGCCAACCCATCTCTAGGCATTGTATCACCATACGATACAGGAACCAGCCATACTCTTTCTCCTGCTCAATGATCTTGGATTCGGGAACAACTTGTGTTGGACTAAGTGGTGAGCTTCCATACTGTGGAAGACTCCATTTCATGTTATGGATATCATTTCATACTTTTGGTTATTTGTTAGACTTTTGTTTTGGCAATGGTCTGGGGCCTGTCCTGACCGAATGTTCTTTGTTTCTAGTTAGAGGCTTTGTGTGACTACTATGGGCATAGGCGGTGTCAGTATTGGTGTCAGCATTGGCATTGGTATTGGTATTAGTGTTGACACTGGTTTGACAATTGATTGCATTGTTGGTTATTATGGTTATGGATTCTTTTACTGTCTTTGACTATTAATTGTCTTATCTTGTTATATGTTCGAAATTCACCTGACATAGGGTATAGGGCAGTTATGATTGGGTATTGGGTCCGGTCCCGATGGACTTGAGGTACCTGACATGACTAGGCCCTGGTTCGGGTCGTGTCAACCTACTTCTCCTTAAACTTAACACCAAGACATGACTTTACCACCGCTTGCACCATTACACCACCTTCTTCAGATTCCAAGAGATGAACTCCAAGATTAGCCAATCGGTGAATAGCCTTTATCAACTCTCGCTTCTACGCATCCACATGAGATAAGCTTCTCATAGACAACCTGCTAAGAGCATCTACAACCACGTTAGCTTTTTCTTGATGATAGTGAAGACTCATGTCATAGTCCTTGATCAACTCAAGCCATATCCTTTTCCTGAGATTCAACTACTTCTGGGTGAAAACATATTGCAAACTTATATGGTCTAAGAAAATGTCAACATGAACCCCATATAGATAATGGTGCCAAATCTTCAAAGCAAAGACTATAGCTAACAACTTTAAACCATAAGCCGGATAGTTCTTCTCATACACCTTCAACTACCTAGAAGCATAAAAAACAACCTTACCATGCTGCATCAACACAGCCCAGTCCCTCCCGGGATGTATCAAAATTAACAACAAAACCATTGGTACTCTCGAGCAGGGTCAAAACTAAAGCCAAAGTTAACTTATCTTTCAACTTCTCAAAACTAGATTCACAAGTATCGGACAATATAAACTTTACCTTCATCCGAGTCAACTTAGTCAATGGGGCAGCACTAGATGAGAAACTTTCCACAAACCTTCTATAATAACCATCTAAACCTAAGAAGCTCCGAATATCGATTGGAGTTGTGGGTCTGGTCCACTTTTTAACCACTGCAACTTTCTGTTGATCCACCTTGATCCCTTTAGTAGAAGAAACATGACCCAGATAGGTCACAACTAAAACTCACATTTAGAGAACTTCACAAATAATCACTGCTCTTTTAAGGTATACAACACAAGGTGGAGGTGATCGGCATGATTCACCTCACTCTTGGAATATACCAAAATATCATTAATAAACACAAGTACGAACAAATCTAAGAATTGACGTAATACCCGGTTCATAAGATCCATGAAGGCCCTCAGGGCGTTAGTCAAACCAACAGACATCACCGAGAACTCGAAATAACCATACCAGTTTTGGAAAGCAGTCTTAGGGATATCGACCTCCCTAATACTCAACTGATGGAAACCCGATCGAAGATTAATCTTAGTGAAGTACTTAGCACCCTGAAGCTGGTAAAAAAGATCATCAATCCCATAAAGCGGATACTTATTCTTTACGACCACCCTATTCAGTTGATGGTAGTCTATACATATCTGAAGGGACCCATCTTTCTTATGCACAAAAATAATCGGAGCATCCCCGGGAGAAACACTAGGGTGGATAAAACCCTTATCTAGAATATCTTTCAACTGCTCGTTAAGTTCTTTTAACTCAACTGGTGATATTCTGTAGTGAGGGATGGAAATAAGATGAGTGTCCATAAGAAGATCAATCCTAAAATCAATTTATCTAGAGGAAAACCAGGAAGAATACTAAGAAACACCTCAGGAAACTCATAGACCAAATGGAACGATTGCAAAGAAGGACCTTCAGATCTAGAATCCTTAACGTGCACTAAATAGTAGAAACACCCATTAGAAACCAATTTCTAGTCTTTAAGATAAGAAATAAGCCTTTCCTTCAGAACTAGAGAACTGTCTTCCCACTCAACCACCGGCTTACTCGAGAATTAGAAACAGACCCTTCAGGTCTGGCAATCAAGGGACGTATAGAATGAGTGCAACCAATCCATACCAAAAAATCACATCAAAGTCTTAACATATCAATTTCAATCATGTCCACAAATGTCTCCTAGCATGACTGGATACCACATAAACCTTATAGAATCTTCTACCTATGATACAGTAACCCATAGGGGTAGACACAGAAAAGGTATCAAGAATACTCTCAGAATCAAAATCAAAGTGAATAGCCACGTAAGGGGTCACATAAGAGAGAGTAGACTCAGGATCAAGTAGATAATATACATCAGGAGAGAAGAATTTTAGCATACCTAACAACATTAGGTGATGCCTCACAATCCTGACAAGTGGCGAGAGCATAGAAATGATTTCAACGGTGATGAAGCCAAAAGTAACACCTTTAGGTATGGGAACAGAAAAAACAGCAATCGGGATCTTGTTAGCCCTGGTAGCAACTTTGACTGAAGGATAGTTTCTCTGAATATGGCCAGGCTGGCCACATCTGAAACACTTATTCCTCCTCTCATCACAAAATCCATGATGCACCTACCCACAGAAATGATAAAAGGGATAAAATGGAGCCGCCTAAGGCCCACTGACATGAGATTAGGCACTTTTTGCCTTAAATCCACTGTTGCTATGACAAAGATGATCACTAGAAGACTTAGGATATAGAGAACTAGCCATAGAATAAGAACCAGAATTGGCCCTCTTCTTCTTAGACCACTTTTTGCCATCCATGCCACTATTTTGCTGGCCATTACCCTGCTTTGAGATCGCTTACTCTGCCTTTCCCCAATAACTGTCTACTTTTTCTTTTCATCCTCTACTTATTGCATATACACCACAAGCCTAGATATATCTATATTACTATTTAACAAAGTGACCTTACATTCCAACACCAAGTCTCGAGACAATATTGAAACTTCTCAGCCTTCGCCTCCCTCAACTTATGAGGAAAGAAGCAGTCAAGAAAAGCCCCAGAGAAATCCTTCCATAAAGCTAACTCCACATCATCTCCCGTAGACTGATCCCACTCCTCGTACTATTGATACGCCACATCCTTCAGTTAGTATAGAATGAACTCTACACCTTTAGAGTCAAAAACATGCATCACACAGAGAATCTTCTCCACCTAAAGGATGTGGCGTATCCATCTCATCTATGAACCCTTGAGGATCTTCCTCAATCCTAAAGCCAGTAAAGGTTGGAGGATTCAACCTCATAAACTAGTAAACTCTAGTGGCCTCAAAATATCTCATAGCATCACTAACTAGATCTGAATGATGTGATTGATATATCTCCAATTGGGTCAACAGACGAATGGAATGACAAAATTCAGCATTAGTAATATCTCCTAGAGGTGATCGAGCAAGCGTGTTACCAATGAGAGAGGGATCAGTAGTGACCAGTGGAACTCCATTAGCGCAATCAAAAGCAGTGACCCTAGACTGGGTCTAGATTCCTTGAGTAGGACAAGTCCCCTCCACATTACCCTCAAGTAGGACATAGTAGTTTCCACGAACATCAGATCTTCTGAGAGGCATGATCTAAAAAATGAACAAATAAGATTTAGAGGAGATTTCAAGACCTTATACTCTAAAACCCGATCATAGATTACAAGAAAGAAAAATACTCCTAAATTCCTTATAGCCTCTCCCTTATAAGTGTGGCGCGCTACACAATCATAAAAGAGACTCTACTTAACACAAATTTATGGAAATCCAATGATACCAAACCTAGGATCTAATACCAACTTTGTCATGACACAAACCAGGGCCTGGCCGTGATGGGTATCTCAAGTCCAATAAGGACCAAAGACCACCGTCTGCACCTAACCAAATAGAACATCATATCCCCCAACGTCGGATGAATTCCAAACATATAACAAGATAACATATGATAACTTAAAGAATTTATGACATGACCATAAAGAATAACCGATAACTAACTAAAAATAACCAACCAACATCACTCAAGTTCACAGTAATCCACAAAGCCTTCTAACAAAATCAAAATTAATAAAGTGTCGAGATATACCCTCGACTCTGACAATAAAATGAAAATGCAAATATGATCTCTTCAGTTCTAGTCTATGAAAGAAAACTGATGAAATGACCATGTCTTCTGGAGAATGAAAGCTCACCACTTCACCACAACAACCAACGAACCAAGACAATCCACCTAACACTGTATAGAAAAAATAAAAATATCTTCGATGTCTGCATCACGTGGAGATATAACATCTGGAGATGGTTAGTGGGTTGAGAACTAGTATGTAACTCAGGGGTAGGGGATAAAGTAATATCATAAACCACTTTAAAAAATCATTCAATCCAATGCATATAATCATATACATATATACATAAACATGTTATTTCGGGAAAGGAACAAGGTATTACATGAGGTAAAAACTTTATCTTGGACTATATAGCTCAACCATCTTAAAAAGGAACCCACAGGCTATATGGGTCTGCTCTCCCTACTGAAAGGGCCCTAGTACGTGTTAGCCACATAATCAGACGTATCAAGAAAGATCAGGGAATGCTCAAACTCCATGTCAGTACAAGATACAAATATATCATAGTGTGAACTATGCACACAGGTCATCAAGACCAAACCATACATCGGCAAACATGAGTTTCCAGTGCAAGTCATCCAAGACCTACATCTTCACAGCTTCACTACATAACCCCCATTAAGCCCAATTTAAAGCAAGTTTCACATAACTATTTATTAACGAATGAACCAACTATTAAGACACATAATGGGTATCGTCATACCCTTATACTTGCATGCTTATCTTTATGTCATAACAATCACATTAACCCGGGGGAATGCCTCGACCCTCTTTGTTAAATAAATCAAATCATACCCAACAAGGATTTCAAAATTCTTGTTCATTGTTTAATTATTAATGAAATGCAATAATGTAGGTGAGTAAGTCAAATTAAGTGACAATTTCACAATTCAAAGCCAATTGCATAAGTGGGTTGACCGGACACAATTATTCAAAACCAATTCCCATTTCAAAACATTAATTTTAGGGGAAACCATGCCCTCTTTGTTTATTCATCATTCCCATGCACCCATAAGTTCAAAACTACCAATAAAGCATAAATAATGCATAATAAATCAGGGAAAAAAATTTCAAGAATCAACCATAATAAAACCCTCAACAACATCAAAACCCATGTTCAAAACCATCCAATTAGACCATTTAAATACATGCTTTTCATAAAGTAATAATTAGGGAAGAGTAACATGCCTAAAATATCTAAGTTTATGGAGAGAAATCAACCCTTAAGTCCTTGGATGAACTACTTCTTGGAAACCCCAAGTATCTTGACCTTGAAGAGTTTAGCGAGAAGAGAGCATTTTTTATTGCATTATGAATGAGAAATAACCCCTTAAAGTCTTTGTGGACGTGGGTCTAAGTAAGAGAAAAGGGAAATTGACCAGAATGGCCTTAATGAAAGGACTGGAAAAATACCGTCCAGTCGCCACGGGTTTTTTAATGACTCATTACAGCTCCTTACGACTCCCTTCCTCGAGGTATAGTAAAGATAGTACCCCTGGGCACCCCCACTGCTTTGGTTACGAGTCATACGTTATGACTCATAACCAATACCTATGAATTGCATGCACCACCCGTCATCAAGACAAAAATTTTAAGCCATACACTGATCACCTTACGACTACCACTTAACAACTCGTCATGAAACCTTATGACTTGTGAGGTCTTAGTCATAGTCATAGCAGAAAATCCAAGCCTACCTACTAGCCAGGATACTATTGGGTCCTTAAGACTAGTCAAGACTCCCTACAACTCATAAGGAGAGTCATAGTCTGGGCAGTGAGGAAATTTAAAAAATTTTCAAGGACCAGAAATCCAGGGTTTTATAAAACCACTCAGGAAGTTCAAATTATATAATCCTAGTATACTTAGCCTCAAACCACTTGTAAGTTCACAAGACTAAAGGTAGAACGAGTATGTTATGCCTCTATTTTACCTATCGAGACATAAAAATATCACACATCAAAAACAAATTGTGCTAAAATCGATAACTTTGACTTATACCAAATGATTTCCTCCCAACAATTTAAGCTCCACATTCTATGTTTCGAGAACTAAACTTATTCAACTTGTCTTCTCAAAAATCCAAGTCAAAGAGAGGCTTATAAAATACCTTTCCAATGGGATTCATCCCAAGAAACTAATTAAGACATCTTGTTTGATACACCAGATAAAAATCATATGCAATTAAAGTTGGTCATTTGTCCATTTTCACAGATCTTCTGTTGTATGTCCCAAGTCCAGAGGAGGTCTGAGGAAACATAGCATAATAATCAACAACAACAATGACATATACCCAACACTATCTATTATGATTCATTTTTGAAAAGTAAAAAATGTTCCATAACTTGGTGGCAAAAAAGAAAAAAGAGTCTGTTTGATTTTATTTTTTGAAAAATAATTTAGAGTCGACACTTAATTTTAGGAAAATTAAAAAACTATTAAAAAATTAATTTAAAAAAAAAAACCTTTTAAAAATAAACAGAGTCTATGTTAGGGTTCAAGTAAATTCGAAAGAAGGTGTTAGACACTTTCGAAAATCCACAAAGAGTGGTTCCGACAAATTAAACTTATTTGGCTAATTCTAAAAAATTCTTAAATTACTTGAAAAAATCTTATTTTTAAAAATCAAAAATCTTATTTAAAAATGAATAATTTTTTTTAGAACTTGTCCATTCATTTTATTCCAAAGTAATAAAATAAGCTAAACGTTGAAGTTTCAATATAATTCTAACTTTAACAATTTATTTGAATTGAGATTTTTGAATGAAATAATTAATTCAAACTCTAAAACATGAATTCAAAAAACTTTCTAATAACTACAAAAGAATATAGAGGATTTTTGAGTTTTTTTTTTTGAAAGACTAAATTTGCCTAAATAGAGGATTAAAAATTAAAAATATTAAATAACCAACATAATGAATAATTTCAATATAATTTGCTCCCTCGAGGATTCATCTAGATTAGATTAAATTACAAATAAATAATCAAATAATTACAAGGAAACAAAGGAAGAAAAGCTGAGATTTGGGCCCCTTCTCAAATCTAGCCATCCCTTTGGGTCTATTTTTGTGGGTTTTTCAGCCCCTTTCAGCTATCTATACGAGATGTATATCACAACTTATTCTCTTCAAATTTTTTGTAAAATAGGTGTATACATGATTGAAAATCAGTCATATACACATCCTTTGATCCTCTAGCTGTATATTAGCACTCATTTCCTCGTATATCACATGTATGTCATGTATATTCATTGTATACTATTGTATATTGACCATGTTTCTTCATGAGTTTAGGCTACTTCGAACTTGTAGGAGGCTTGGACTCGATAATTCTTTAATGCAAAGGCAATGGGAGTTCGAGGGGACTCGATGAGAAAGTTCATGCATATATTGATAATTGAAAAGAATTAATAAAAAGTCAAAGAGATAAAGTTAAATTCATGTAAATATCATACAAGATGTTGAGTCAGAAAAAGGACATTATATGTGTACTCATGTAAACATTATACAAGAAAATAGTCCAACTTGGCATTTCACTATATGAACAGAATCAAACCAGATAAAATGGTTGCAATGAAAATTGATTAAAACTGAAAAATGAGTTAGGATAGTGGCTTGTAACATGCTAAACTTATGGAGAAGGGAAAACAAAGGCAACAACTATTTAAGAAAAAAGAAGATACGAATGCAAGATTAAGAAACACAACAAGAAACAACTAAGTTTTGGACATCAAGATACATAAGAAACAAGAAACTATGAATATCAGATTAAGAAACACAACAAGCAACAACTAAGTTTTAGACATCAAAATACATAATAAACAAGAAGATATGAACACGAGATTAAAATGACCGTTGAAGATTGATGACATGTTCGACTAATTGAGTAGTAGTTATATTTTCTAGTATTACTAGCTTCATCTAACCATTTGCAAGCTAATTTCTAAACAAAACAAAAACTAAAGGAGGTAGATTTTAACATACAGCTAAAACAACAACAAAAAATTAACAAAGGACAAGAAGATTCAAGTGACTACCACTAGCTTTAGAAAACTTGAATTGAAATGAAGAATGAGGATAATTACTAACCTTTTTTAGGGTAGCGTAATGGGACGACGAGTTGAAAATGACCTCACCAACTTGCTTTCGATTTGAAAACGACAAGGAAAAATGAAACTTGAACCAAAATTCTCACAACTCTAGGTTGGGGATAGAAGTCAAAATCCAAACCGAGTAGATAATTTTATTCCTTTTTCATTTGAAAACCCCCTTTCAATTGTGAGAGGGAGAGGTTTATATAGGAACCCTAAAATCCCATTTCTAGAATAATTGCCGACGTGGGACATAGGGATTACGAAAAACCCTAATAGATATGCTCCTAGATAGATGGTGTACAACTTTTATAATAATTTAAAAGAAAAAAAATGAATGTTGGAGGAATATTTAATGAAACAATGCTTTCGAAAGCTTCCAAAACTTTTGATGGAACAATTCACGTGCCTAGCACGCTAAAACCCCATACAGTGATAAGAAGAGAGGGAAATTACATTAAAAAAGGGGAAATCAAATTGGGGATGAGGGTTTTGATGGGTTGAAATCATTGTCATTTACACGTGGGTTGCTGGATAAGGGTCGTCAGATTTTGGTGTGGGTTAGTCAAGTTTTTCCGTGGGTATTGCTATCCGTTGTTGATATTATTGTACATTGAAGTTGATGTGTGTTGAAGCTGTAGCTATTGTATGTCGTTTTTTGGTTAATTGGGAAGAGGGAGATATAAAGTGTATAGTGTTCACCAGGTAAAAAGGTTATTGGGCTTTTTGGGTCAGGTGAAATTAAAATCAAATGAGTATGGGCAGGGTAATACTGGAGGAGGCTAGTTTGGTTGGTTTAGACTATTTATTAAATAGTCTTAGATTAAAATTTGCTCAATTTTTGTAAATTTTAATCAAATTGAAAATTAATTTGTCAATTGCATTACAATTGCAGTTAATTTATAATCAAATTCAATAAATTAAAATGAAATTTGATACGAATTAAGTACCAATTTAATTCCGACTTTCTTGGTTAAATAAAAGGGATAATACTCACAAAAATACCTAAACTTTAACCGAATTTTTAGTTAGCATACTGAACTTTGCGGGGGTCCTATTACCCCCAAAGACTTTTTTTTGTATTTTAATGGCATATATCTTCCCACTTGGACACATATAAATATGAGGTTGGCGGATGTATTACACCTCCCACTACACGTGTAAAAATAAGATTTGGCGCATGTTCTATACGCGCCAGCACCAAAAATGGATATAGAGTTTCGGGGTGGGGTGGGGGGGATTAAATCCACTTTAAAAAGTTTAGGGAGGTAATAGGACCTCCGCAAAGTTCAGTATGCTCAACTGAAAATCCGTTCAAAGTTAAGGTATTTTTGTGAGTATTATCCCTAAATAAAATCAAACAAATATTTTTCAAATAAGTTATTTTTGAGGATAAATTATTTTTAGATTAAGATTTTACCCATTTGAATTAATTTTCTAGCTAGTCATTGCTTAAAATTTAATTCCCACCAAATAATTATTTAAGTAATAAAATTATACAATCTTGTAAATACGAAAATATGTAATCACTACTTAAAATGATAAAATTACCTAGATAAATATTTTTAATAAGTTTTTATTTTGATGAAATAAATGGTGTAATTTTATTTATAATCGGAGAAACTCAAAATAACTTAGTTGTGGAGGGCAAAAATTAGGTGTCAACAATATCTCGCAGTGATATCAGGGAAGGATAGAGTGAAAAATAATAGTACTATGCTATAAAATAGAGTGACTCTTTTATATTGAACTCTTCCAATAATCCTCACAAACAAGTACTACTACTTGGTATATGATATGTAATCTTTTATAGGTTATTATAATCATACCAAGGCATCTAGAGAGTTTAATACACCTTAGCGAAGCCCTTGTTCGAATTTCGTTTTTCAAAAAAGGTTGGTATAGCTTTCTTAGTACTCATCTTTGTGTTTCAGACTTCACCTCCTGAAGATGCTATTGTCACTTCACGTGCATACAGGATGAGAGAAAAGATGTAATAGAGGCTTTTCGACTTTTAAAAGTTACCTTGATCAAGCTGCATGTATATCATGCTACAGGTATAGTCTATAAAACTCATTATTTTTATATATTTTGACAGTATAAGAAGACACATTAAATCATTAAATTTATATCAGTTACCTCCCAATGTTTTTACCTGTCAAATATATGTTCACGTGGTTGCATGCTACAGAAATATCATTTACTTTAGCTTGCATTATATTGTAGGTGAGATATCTTTTTCCAAACTTCATGCTTTTGCAACTGTCTGTAGGTTGGGTCAATATCTTTTATTCAAAAACATATTACACTTAATGATTAACCATCTTCAAAGTACAACAAAGAATCGCATGAGATGTATACCCTTTTAATGTTGGTGAATGTGCGTTTATAGTATAATAAAGGTTGTTTGCATGGGATGCTAAATGTTCAAGCAAAAACTTATCTACGTGAGTAACATAATGAAGAGAATGTGAAATTATAATGACTAATTAGAAGTAGAGGATTTATAAATAAAAAAGAACACTAATTAATATTTCAATAAGATTTTTCATATTTCTATATATTTCAGCCGATCTTTAGTTTCCCCCCCCCCCCCCCCCCCCAAAAAAAAAATATAAACCTTTTCTCTTTTTAAGAAAAGGACAATTTAACCTACCTAACAAAAAATATTACAGTAAACATATGAATTTTGAAAAACCCCATCTACTCAACCAAAAACCCAAACACATGATCTTTATTTTTGAAAAGAAGTCTAGTAAATGATCTTTTTTTGGGGGGAAAGTTCACATAAATAAAAATCTCTGAAATAACATCCTTTTCAAAAAAATTTATTAAAGTCAATATTCAATATAATAAAGATAATATTATAATAATTTTAGAAACTGTGAAAAAATGATTTTGTCTGTTGAGGAAACTTCTAATGAAGTGCAAAAAGTTTGAATGACTTTTTAAAGGATCTTCACACTTTTAATATATATATTGTGTGTGTGTATATATATATATGCCACCGCAAGAAAGTGGAAGTGACTCAACAGTGACACAACTTGATTAAAACTAAAGGTTATTTGAAAGAATGAGGATAGTTCCTTTTGTGAGTATTGCTTATTTAATTGACACAAGGAAAGGATTAGAGGGTGACAAGTTGAACCTTCATCAATCACTTGAGCTATTGTAATCTATAAAAACAACATAAATCCCAATCAATTTTTTTTATGAATAAATTTTGCTCTTTTATTGGCATGTTTCTCATTCTTGAGAAAATTGAGTGTCTCGTGATAAATAATTCTTCAAACTAAAATTGGTGATAAATTTTACCAATTCAAGTCAAATCTTTTTTAATTAGTGATTAAGACTTCTCAAAAATGCAAAATATGATCAATCAAAAGACACGGGTCACTTTACTAATTTTTTCACAATTAGTATTACAATTTATTCTCTCTCTCTCTCTCTCTCTCTCTCTAAAATAGAGCAAAAACAATGGTGACTATCTCTCACACTTCTCTCAAACACTATCAACCTGATCTCAGGTTGCCCTTTTCTTGTATTGCCATCGTTATCTTCGTCACCATTCCGACCTAAGTTAAGATTTTGATTCTCCAAGGAAATATTATTCTTTATTGCTCTCACATTAAGGCTTCATTCATTTATAAGAATTTGCCAATTTTACGAAAATAGGTTTAGTTTTTTTAGATTTGTGGTGCCCTCTTTTGGGTTTGTTCTTTTTGAAATGGTGAATTTGTAGTCTCATTAATCATGCAACAACTCCAGCAATGTAGTTTCTTGAAAATTCACTTACTTAGTAGTATTTAGAAAAGTTTTTTTTAAAATGTAAAAAAGGATGTTTTTGTACATCGAAGATATACAATACACTTGAATTTTGTATTGTTAAGATATAAACTATGTTTCGATCCCAATTTAGTTGGATTTAGCTATATGATCCTTGTTACTTTTTAGACAGTTTATGGATTTATGCTACTATTAGTTATGCTTCCAGCTTACATAGGTGGAGTTAAAAGTGAAAGACCCAATTTTGCTTACTCCTATATTCCTGTAAATGATTAGAAAAAGAATCATCTATAGAGAAGAGCATTGCAGTGGTGAAGACATATAATTATTTTCTTCATTGTATCCCATGTTGTATGGACTAATTCTTGACTAAAAATTTCTCTTTTATCTTTAAAATAAGTTTTGTTGTTCATACTTCTCTTTGTTTGTATGAATGCTCAAGATCACATATATTTCTATAAGTGGTTAGACTGCATCTGTGTAGGATTCATTGTGTTTGTAGAGGATACAAATACATTCATTATGTCTAATGTACTTTGGCTTGAGAGTGGTTTATAGGGAAGCAATTTTACTTGCAGTGGTGAAAAGAGATGTAATATGTTTATCTTATATATTAATTTGTGAATCATTATAGTTTTCTCATCTATGATCAAATTAGCCAATACTTCTAAGCTGCCTTGGAACAGAGAACAGTATACTGGTGTGCTGAGTTATTATTTTAAAATCTTTTATTTTCCATCTAAATTAACCTGAAAAGAACCTAAATCCTTAGATTCTATTGAAGAACTTGTTCAATTGATAGAAATATGGAATCTCTAACTAGAACATTATTGTAAAAGTGTAATGTTTCCTAAGGTTCGAGTTGGATGAGTTCAAGGATCAGTTCAATTAATAGAAAAACCAACTCTTTAACTATAATTTTATAGTGAAATGTAATAATATTTAAGGTTTGAGTTAGGGAGTTCAAGAACTTGTTTAATTAGCAGAAAAATTATATTCTTAACTCCAGTTTTATTAAGTGAAGTGTATGTTGCCAAAATTTTGAGTTGTGTGAGTTCATGAATTAGTTTAATTATAAAAAATTTTGAAGGTTTAACTTTGATTTACTGTTAAGTGTAATGTGTGCCTAAGTTTTGAGTAGGGTGAGTTCAAGAATTTGTTCTATTGAATCTTTGATTACAAATTTACTATGAAGTGTTATGTTTGTCTAAGTTTTGAGTTGGGTGAGTTCAAGAACTTATTCTATTAAATCTTTGACTGCAAATTTATTGTAATTATCCATGTTAACTATTTTGTTGTTGTTGATGGTTAAAATAGTTAATAGAAATATATTTTATTTCATATGGTGTAGATTAAATAGATCTAAGGAAAAGAAGAGCAACAACTGCTACTACTCCTACTAAAAATACAATAAGGTGAATTAGTACACAAAGACAAAGAGAAGAAGTAAAAAAAGAAAGCATAAGGTTGGATAAGTCTATAGGAGAATATGAAAGCACAAGGTTAGAGAAGTTTATAAAAGAAGGAGGCACAAGGTCGAAGAAGTATACAGAAGAAAAATAAGAAGAAACTAGTGAAACAAATGCTTCTTCCACTAATGTAGATGCCTCAAATGACAAATCCAAAAGTAATGAAAATGTATAAGGTGGAAATATAGGATTGGAGGATGAACAGAAAATGAAACACCGGCAAGATACACCTATCTTGGAGGAGGAGATATTCCATACTGTCAAGTCCTCTCCGGCTAGTCTTTCACCATATACCTCACTTGTCAAGCCTATTAGGTACTTGAATTATAACTTTGAGGCACTGGTTGAAAGGTATCCAGGTTTAATGGGCTCTATTAATGTTAAATCTTGGTTGGATAAGTCTTTTTTTGAGTTTAGAAAAATATTAGAAGATAATAAATTGATGAAGTTCTTTAAATCTTTCATTTTTGAGAATTACTTAAACCTACCTAACAATGTCAATATATGATTTCAAATGAATTTTGTTTACCAACTTCTTCAACGTAAAATTACAAGTCATAAAAAGAGAAAGTTTGGATAAACTATTGTGGCATGTCGATTTGTTTTGAGAACGTCACTGGCTTGAATTGTCATTTTCCAGCTGTGTATGATGAAAATAAATGTCAACCAAGACATTAAAAAAGAGAAACAAATTATTGACTTTGTGGGGAAGACTTGCAAAGAGAATGAGTTGATTGAACATATCAAATTTGAGGATATTCGTAAAAGAGTAAAGAATTCACCGTTCTTACTATTTTTTGTGCACAGTTTTCTTTGTGCCAAAGATTTGAACATGAATATTCCATTTGAATGGGTTTTTCACTCAGCTAATAGAGATACATTTTTTGCCCATCCATGGGGGCATGTTAGTTATGATCTTGCAATTGAATACCTATTAAAGGCGGTCAATCCAAATGAGAAGATATCCTATCTTTATGGCTTTCCATGAGCTTTCATGGTAAATTTTATTTTATTCAATGTTTCTTTCTTTTTATTATTATTGGGTCCATTCGCTATTCTGAGCCTATCTCTCTTAATATCATTATTTTATGTAGTGTTAGGCATTTGAGGCTATTTCTCCCCTCCAAAAAAATTTAAGGTGTTTTTAGAAGAAATTTCTTCACCGAGAATCCTTAGATGGTTTGATACAACTAACAACATATCTATTGAGATTAATGAGTTGTTTGAACCCCTTAAGGACTCAGTAAGCATCATCTTTATATTTTTATTTCTATGTTGTTGTCATTCTTTTCTTCATTTATTTTTTTTCAATATGCGTCATGATTTTTCTTCTAGCTTCTTTTTCTTGTGCATAACTGAAATTATCTTGTGATGGTTCAAGCTAATTTGTAGAATTGGATATTTTTCTGAAAATTAAAATTTAACCTTTTAGTTGCTAACAAATCATCTATCTTATATGAGTTAGAAGCTTATATTTAGCATGCATATTGTTGTCTCCTTTTCACTCATAAGAATGTACAACTCAAGTTGTTCATTTCTATAAAAAAAAACTAAATAATTTGTCAGATTTAACTATTGTTCCATCTAGTAATAGCATTGTCTTTAGAGGTCCATGAAGCATAACAAGAACATAGATTTGAGTTGTAAAGTAGATATGATGCTCCATTCTACTTTGTTCATATGACCTACTTGGAATCTCATCCAATAATATAACTTTATTTGCCAAAGAATCAATAGAAGAACAATCACCTTTTTCAGAAAAAGAGTCATCACAAAGCGCGGAAAAATCTTATCCTTAAAATGCTGAAAATAAAATTCCACAAATAAAAATTATGTCACCTCTAATAGATTAAACTTTGAGATAAGATCATCACAACTCAAAATGAAACTAAAGTAGGAAGAATTTCATATATTCTTAAAAGCTTTATTATTTTACATCTTAAAAGCTATAATGAAGAAAAAATTAGCCTACTTGTGTAATAACCCAGGTTTTGGCCTCTGAAAATTTCTTAATTTTTACCATCACTTCCCAGGAAATGACTCAAGTGATGAGTCATTACCATTCAACACGATTCGTAGTGTGTCAATTGTAGTCATAACTGTAAGGTTGTCTGATGTTTTTGTCTTGATCACGACTAAAACCCCTTGAGTTATAGGGTAAGGTCACGATTCATGATAAGGGACTCAATACCATAAAAGTATGGTGCCCAGATTGTTCTACTCAGGCTACGAGTGAAGGTGACAACTCATGATCAGTCACTATTTGTAGTTACCTGACCCTTAGTGACTGGGCGCTATATTTCCTGCCCGTTTTCATTAAGGGCATTGTGGTTTTTTATCTTATCCTACTATTTCCATGACTTAAACCCTTGCTTTGGCCCTATTTCCACCAGTTAACAAACATAAACATTACTCTATTCTCTCTAAATTCCAAAATCAAGATAAGCTAGGGTTACGGGGGCTTGATTATCTAGGCTTCTATTGGTGGTTTTCTCTCCATAATTTTTTGTATTATAGGAATGTATCTCTTTCCTAAATTATTTTAATACAAATCATGTCTTTAATTATTATCCATGTAGTTTTAATTGTTGGATTTTGAATATGGGTTGAGGGGTTTGAAATGGTTACTAAATCAATTGATTTCCCCATGGTTTCAATTGGTTTATCTTTTATCTTATGGTTTTAAACTAAATAAATACATGGGTGTGGAAAATAGGAATGGGGAACATGGGTTTCCCCAAATTTTATGGTTTAATGGTTTGGGAATTGGCTTTACCCTCAACCCAACTTGGCTAATTGGTTTTGAAATATGGATACATGCATAATTGAACTCATATTTGGAACCTCACATTGCATAAAATGTTGATGGAACTTAAAGTGATTTTTGGAAGGCCTTGGTGGCCATGGATTAGTTTTTAATCGAAAATTTTAGAGTTGTTTTAGCCAATTGGTTTTGGAATGACATAATGAAATTGATTTACAAGCTTAAACTTTATTTGGTATGATAATACCAATGGTAAATACCTAATTAAAAGACTCATTAGTTAATGGATAAGACTATGTAAATGGTTTTAATTTGGGCTTAAAAGGGGTTATGTAGCTCGCTGTGGAAGGTGAAGGTCCTAGATGGACCGATACCGGAAACTACATTTTCCAGCATGGGGGTCTTAGTGACTGTGTGCATACTTCATGCTATATATATTGGAATGGTTGGGGTAATCAATTTCTTGGCCCTTCCTTGAATTTTCCTACTTTGTGTGGCTAACATGCGCTGGGACCCTTTTAGTAGGGGAAACTGAACCAATATAGCCCGTGGGAAACTGAACCAATATGCGCTGGAACCAATTTTTTCATTCATAAGCCTTGTTCCCTATAGCTCCATCTTGTATATATGTATATATGAATGTGTGCATATGGTTTTTGAATGGTTTTGGAATGATTTGATCATGGGAGTATTTTATCCCTTCCTTGAGCTACATGCTAATGATCATCCCACTTACCATTCCTGAACTTTGCATTTTTTTCATGATGCAGGGTCCTAGGAGTTCTTCGGTTACTTTTGAAACACCCTGGGTTTTGATCCTTAGAAAATCCTATGAGTTTGAGCTTCTGGACTGACTTGTGGCTGGTATTTGTCGTAAATATGGTACAGTTAGGGTCCTCAACTCATATGATAATCAGTATGGTTTAGTTATATTCTATCCAAGGTACGAAAGGACATTATAAGACTCGTACGGAGATAGTATGAGTTAGGTAAGCCACTTGTATGTTGCTCAATGTGTCTTTCCTAGGGGATTCTACCTAGGGTACAAGCTATGGGTACTTGTTGTATCATTTGGTATGAGTTGGTCCTTAGGAGTCATATGGTGGATAGTGTGTGATGTTTACTATTCTGTCTAGGGTACGAGTGGTGGGTACCACTCGTATGTTGTGTATACGAGTCAAGGGGAGGGGTCGTACCCTCCTACATATATTTTTTAGCTTTTAAGCTGGGGTATTTGAACATTTCCTCTCTTTCCCAACTTAAATCCCACATCTTATAACTTAGATAGGGCATCATTATCTATCAAAAACACTTCAAATAGACTCTCAAACTCTCCTAAATCCTCAAGGTCAAGAACACTTAGGGTTTTCATCAAGCAAATTAACTGGGGCTTTCAAGGGTTATTTCTCTCCATCTTCTTTGGTATCTAAGGAATGTTACTCCTCCCTCATTGTTAGTTCAAATAAATTTATGTTTTTAATGAATGGTCTTCATGATTCAATTATGGGTATTATTTGTTTTTAAATTATATGTTGAGGGTTTTGGTTGTAAATGATTGTATATTGTTTATTAATGTTTTTACTTATATGTGGAGGGTTTTCATTGTAAATGGTTGGATATTGTTTTTCCATGTTTTTACTTATGTTTTTCATATAATGGTAGGTTGAATATGTGGTTGCATGAGAATGATCAATTAGTACTTGGTTTTGATTTTGGAAACTATATGCCCTCAACATGTTTGTTAAAATTCCTATGAGAATATTTTTACTACAAAGTTGGACTTTCATTGAAAACTTTGCATGGTATAATATGGAAATGGAACCTAAATTGGTTAAATAGTTTTAATGGATAAGTGGTAAGGCCTTGGTGGCCCTGGTTTTAATTTAAAACCTTGTGGGGTACACGGGAATCCCCCAAGTGAGACTAATAATAAAACCTATAGGGTACATGGGAATCCCCTAAGTAATTGGATAAGGACATTTCTTGCAAGCTATAGTCGGTATGACAATACCACTTCTTATAGCCTTGGTTACTCATATATGAAATTGGTGGTTTGGTTGTGTGCTAATGGTTTAATTGGGAAATAATAGAGGGTTGTGATAGATAACCATGAAGGTGTGAATCCAATGGATGGATACTGGAAACTCATATTTATCGACATGGGGATTGGTCATGGCGACCATATATTTGTGGGGTACATGGGAATCCCCTAAGTTATACTTGTATATATGTCTTATAGAGGACAAAGGGTACACGGGAATCCCCTACCCTTATGATATCTCCAGTTTGTGCGGCTACACGTACTAGGGCCCATTTAGGGGGTAACACTGGACCCATATAGCCTGTGGGTGGTTCTAGAAAGGTTAAGCTACACATACCCAGATTAATAGTTTTAAATGTATGTTAAAATCAGTTCCTTTTCCTGGCATGGATTAAATATGTATATGTATGGTTATGCTTGCATATGGTTATTACTTGGTTTCAAATATTAGCATTATTTTATTCTTATCATTAGTGCATGCTAGCGACCTGTTAACTCGTGTTTGGGAGCTGTTTCCCTATGCAATACAGGAAACTGACCATACTACTCCTCTTGCTCAGTGATTAGATTTGAGGACAACTTGTGTCAGATTTAGGTGGTGATCTTCTATACTCTGGAAGGCTCCATTTTATGTTATGGACTTCTCTATATACTTTTGTTATTTCTTTGACTTTGGTTTTGACTATGGTTGGGGGCATGTCCTAAGAGGGTATTGTTTTACTTTAGGATAGAGGCTTTGTAGGTATACTTTAGGTGGGTATGGATGGTTTTGCCAATGGTGTTAGCCTTGACACTGGCATTGGTATTGGGACTGACACTGATTGACTGTATTTGATTTATGATTGTTCTATTTTTTCATGTTATATATAGATATAATTCATTCAACATTAGGTATAGGGTGGTTATGGTTAGGTATTGGGGGTGGTCTCTAATCTCGATTGGGATTGAGACACCCGACATGACTAGGGCCCAAATTTGGGTTATGTTATATTGGTATCAGATACCTAGGTTCATGATCAATTGGGAGTCCACAAATCCGTGTTGAGTAGAGTCTCTTTTAAGGGTATATAGTGTGCCACACTAATAAGGAAGAGGCTACAAGGCATCTAGAAATGTTTTGTCTTTCTTGTGTTCTATTTTTAAGCTTGGAGTCTAAGCCTAGAATCTTTTTAGTTCCTGTTTATTTGCTTTTCAGATCATTCCTCAGCGATATGAAGTTCACAAAAACTCCCCTGTCCCTACTGGGGACAATGTAGATGGGGTACACTCTACTCATAGGATCCACTCTATCTAGGGGTCTATTTCCGAATTGTTCTAGAGTTTCACCAGTTCCCTTTATTCTTTCTCAGGCTCCTCACGCTAAAGTGACGAATGCTGAGTTTTGTCAGTCCATCTATATGTTAGTACAGTTGGTAGCTACTAAGTCTGAGCGTGTATTCCTGTTACTCCATCTTCATGTTACTCCTCACGCTAGTTCATGAGGTTAAACCCTCTGAACTTTATGAGTGTTAAGGTGAAGGAGGATCCTTAAGGTTTTCTGGATGAGATGGAAAATATCTTTTGTGTTATGTATGCCACGAATGTGAAAGGGGTGGAGTTTGTTGCCTATCAGCTGAAGGATGTGGCATACCAATGGTATGAGAAATGAGATCAGACAAAGGGTGACGTTGATGAGCCATCATTGTGGGAGGATTTTTCCAATGCTTTTTTGGATCGCTTATTTCCTCAAGAGTTGTGGGAGGCTAAGACAGAAGAGTTTGGTTATATGAGGCAGGGTAAGATGTCAGTCAAGGAGTATGCCTTGAAATTTCACTAGTTATCCCGATATACTCAGAAGTTGGTTTCTAGCATGAGGGCCTAAATGAGAAAGTTTTCTTTAGTATTGTCTCATGAGTTTATCATTGAGAGTAATGCTGCCTTGTTAAGCAAGGATATAGATATCTCCAGGTTGGTTATATAACTACAGCAGGTAGAGAAAGAAAAAAAAAAGCAAGCTGAGTTAAGTAAGAGGCAGGGAAAGAATTTTAGTTTTTGTAACCAAGGTGGTGGTCAACAACAAAGTGGCAGGGATGGTAGTAAATGGCTAAAGAAGAAGTGGGGGAGTTCTAGTTCCTTCTCCACGACTAGTGCCCCTTACCCAAAGTCGTTGGGTGACAGGCATTTCCTAGGTGGCGAGAACTTTAGGAAACAGGGTGCTCAGTCTCAAGATAGTGGGGTTCAGTTGACTCCATCATATTCTCCTTATAGGTTTTGTGTTTGTTTGTATTAGGGTTTCTATTGTGAGAGAAGGGACACGTGCTTTAACTGTGGTCAGCTAGGGCATATGCTTAGAAACTGTCCTGTTAGTAAGGTTTCCTCTAGAACAAATAAGGTTACGATTGCGTTATCTGCAGCTCTAGCAACAAAGGGTGCACCATTTAGTTCTAGAACTGGTCAGAACTGTCTTTATGCTTTTACTACCCGATAGGAGTCTGAGGCATTGCCTGATGTCGTGACTGGTATGTCGTAACTCTTTTCTCATGATATGTATTGTTTACATGATCCAGGGTTCACACTCTCTAATGTGACCCCCTTTGTCACTGTACATTTTGTTTTTTAGTCCCGAGTGTGTTTTGAATGCTTTTTTTGTTTCAATCTCGGTAGGTGAATCGCTGATTGCAAAAAGAGTCTATAGGGTGTGTGTTGTATCTGTTGGTATCAAAAAGACTGTAATGGTGGATTCAATATTATATTGGGGATGGATTGGTTGCATTCGTGCTATGTGTCTCTAGATTATCGGACCTATAAGGTCGTCTTTAAATTTCCTAAGAAGACCCGATGTTCTTTTTTAGACGAAACATCTTACATCTTTTATGAGAGGTAATTATGCATTTTAAGCAACCATTAGTGTATTTGATACTAGTTTTAATGTTTTCAGGTTAAGGACTTAGCAAAAGAAATAACTTGAAAAAAATAGGAACAAAAGGGATCTGAGAGCCAACCTGATGGGTCATCAACCATGTGACGGACTGTCAGGGTGTCCGTCAACATTAAGTAAAATATATAGAGTCGATTATCCAAGTGATGGACCGCCAGATCTCTAACGGGCCATCAACTTTGCCACTAGTATGAAACAGAAAGTAGTCCCTTAAGTGATGAAGCCACGGTCCAAGTGTCGGACTGTCAGACCATTGACAGCCTGTCAACTTGGCCATCACTTCTTAAATAGAATGAAGGATTTTGAGACTCTCAGTGATGGTCTAAGTGATGAACCGTCAGGCTACTGACGGGCCGTCAACTTGACCGTCAACCATGACGCGACAATAGTGAAGTTTGATTTTAAAATCCCAGTACCTACAAACATATATGAGAAATTTTAAAACCCCAGTACCCAGTCTAGGTTTTGATTAGGTATTTTTTTATCTCATTTTCAAATTTTGAACAATTTGTAACCTACTATTCTCTGAAAATAAGCTGATATTATGGATCTTAACATTTTATTCACTATTTTCTTTAAAGATCAAGAACAATCCTTTGGATATTTTTGTAAGTAATTTTCTAAATTATCTATGAGAAGCACAATGAAATCTTCTTCTTCTTCTTCTTCTATGATGTGTGGCTAAAGCTCCTATAACTAGGGTTATGGGAGCCTTGATGTGATTGGTTACTTAGGGTTGTGAGATTGCCTAAGTTCTATAACTAATTGTAATTGTATAAACTCCTATTCATTATTATGATCGTTCTTCATTGCAAACTTGAAGGGTGAGCCCAAGAACACCACTTGTTTGAGTAGAAATATGTGTGTTGGGAAAATAGGAGATTTATAAGGAACTTAAAGGCCTTAAAGTTTAGGTTAAGGGTTGATGCCTTAAAAGGATTAACCCATTCTAGAAAATAATTGAACATATCTATATATTCTTTAAGTTTGAAAGAATTAAGGGGTAATCATCTATTAAGGTTGAGAAACAAAGAGATGAACGTTAGAGTTCAATAATTCTTGCAATTGGAATTTGTTAGTAGGAATTTGAGATAACTCACAACCTTGACTACTGTAACATCTTGGTGAACATAATCCTAGTTTATTCATTCTCATTGAATCAAAACTTACAAGCATACTCATTAGTTGGAACATGATTTGCTACAAGCATACTTCATTGTTAACAAACAAACCCCCTTTATTTTGGAACCTTCGATCAATAGTCTATTAATAATCATAACACTTAGTTTATGCAGTATTCCGTGTGGAATTCGACCCCAACCTAGTTGGGTTATATATTTGACAACAACCGCTTACACTCGTATAAGAAAGTTGTAATTTGGGAGTATCAAGCCTATTATTTAGTGGAAGCGTGGTTCCCTAGCTCCTAAGGGGAGGTTTATATCATATCTTAGAGCTCGAATATTAATCTCTACAGGGTTTCTCAATAATTTGGTCTGAGTTAAAGATTCTAACTTGGATGGTCCTCTTTGCATTCTATCCCGACGGTAAATGTATTTCCCGAAGTCTTCCTTGACAACCTTTCTGGTGTTCCTCCATATAGGGAGATGGAGTTTAGGATTGATCTTGTTCCAAAAAATTGTCCAATTTCTATTCCTTCATATAAACTAGCTCTAACTAAGTTAAAGGATCTTAAAGTGCAATTAAAAGATCTTTTAGATAAGGGTTTCATCCATCCTAGTGTGTCCCCATGGGATGCACTAGTGTTATTCGTGCATAAGAAGGATGGTTCCATTCGGATGTGTCTTGATTACCGATAGTTGAATAAGGTGACAATAAAGAATAAGTATCCTTTTTCAAAGATAGATGATTTATTTGATTAGTTGTTGAGTGCTAAGTTTTTCTCCAAAATTGATCTCCTATTCGGGTATGATCAGTTAAAGATTAGGAAGGAGGATATCCCTAAAACTGCTTTCTATACCCGGTATGGGCATTATGAGATTTTGGTTATGTTTTTTGGGTTAACCAATGCCTCAACGGTGTTTATCGATTTGATGAATTAGGTCTTCCATTAGTTTTTGGATCTGTTTGTCATTGCCTTTATAAATGACATTCTAATGTATGCTAAGAGTGAGGTAGACCATGTCGATCACCTTCGTGTGGTGTTACAGACCTTGAAGGAACACCATTTATATGCCAAATTCCCAAAAGATGAATTTTGTTGAATGCTGTCAGTTTTTTTGGTTATATCATTACTAGTGAGAGGATATAGTAGATCCGCAAAAGGTTGCAGTGGTTAGGAAGTGGCCTAGACCCATGACCCCAATAGATATTCAAAGCTTCTTGGGTTTAGGTGGCTACTACCAAAGGTTTATGGAAAGTTTTTCAACTATTGCTACTCCATTGACTAAGTTAACTCGAAAGAAGGTAAAGTTCTTATGGGCGGAGGCTTATGAGGGTAGTTTTGAGAACCAGAAGGATAAGCTAACTTAAGTTATGGTTTTGACTTTGCCTAAAGGCACTGATGGGTTTATGGTCTACTATGATATGTCTCGTATGGGATTTGGTTATGTTCTAATGCAACATTGTAAGGTGATAGCCTATGCTTCCAGATAGTTGAAGATACATGAGAGGAGCTATCCTACTCATAATTTGGAATTGTTAGCAATGGTGTTTACACTAAAAATTTGGCATCACTATTTGTATGGGATACACGTGGATATCTTGTCAAATCATAAGAGTCTGTAGTATGTGCTCACTCAGAAAGAACTTAACCTCAGGCAGAGAAGGTGACTTGATCTTCTCAAGAACTATGACATAAGTCTTCACTACCAGCCAGGTAAAGCTAATGTGGTTGCTGATGCTCTTAGCAGGTTATCCATGGGGAGTCTAGTTTATGTGGATAAAGAGAAGAGGGAGTTGGTGAAGGACATTTACTATTTAGCTAACCTAGGAGTTTGCCTCTTGGACTCTAAAGATGGTGACGTGTTCATTCAAAAGGTGTACAGTTGTCTCTTGGTGCTGAAATCAAAGAAAAGCAGATGTTAGATCTTGTCTTGTTAAGGATCAAGAGTGATGTTGGTGGGTAGAAGGTGATGGCTTTTAAGATTTGTGGTAAGGGTACTTTGCTGTACAAGGAAGATTATGTGTTCCCAACGTCGATGGTTTGCGAGAAAGAATCTTGGTTGAGTGCATGAATCACGCTATGTTGTTCATCCTGGTTCAATAAAAATGTATCATGACCTTAAGGAGATGTGTTGGTGGAATAATATAAAGAGGGATATGGCTAATTTTTTTGCCAAGTGTATGGTGTGTCAATAAGTGAAAGTTGAGCACATGAGGCCCAAATATTTATATCAAGAAATTGAGTTGCCAGAGTAGAAGTGGGAAGTGATAAACATGGATTTCATTATCGATCTTCCTTAGTATCAAAATCAGTTTGATTCAAATTGCATCATCATGGATAGGATGACAAAGTCTGCTCACTTTTTTCCAATGAGGACTAATTTCTCAGCCGAGGAATATGCGAGGTTTTTTATGAGATTGTGAAGCTGCATGGGGTACCAATTTCTATGAATTTAAATAGTGGTATGGAGTTTACATCTCACTTTTGGCGATTATATTTTAAAGGTTTAGGGACCAAGGTGAGACTTAGTACTATTTTTCATCTGCAGTTGGGTGAGCAAGTAGAGAGAACTATTTAGATATTGGAGGATATGATTCATACATGTGTGATTGACTATGGTGGTAGTTGGGTTGAGCATCGACCTCTTGTAGAGTTATCTTATAATAATAGTCACCATTCTAGCATTGGGATGGCTCCATTTAAAGCCTAGTATGGTAGGAGGTGTAGGTCTCCTATTAGCTGGTTCAATATTGGCAAGGCAGAGATGCTTTGCTCAAATTTCTTTCACCAAGCTATGAAAAAGGTGAAGGTGATTTGGGATAGGCTTAAGGATACCTAAAGTCGCCAAAAATCCTATGCGAATATGAGGCGAAAAGAGTTGGAGTTCAGGTTTGGGATAGGGTTTCTTAAAGGTATTGCCCATAAAGGTAGTGATGTGGTTTGGTAAAATGGGGAAGCTCAGTCCCCGGTGTGTCGATCCTTACTTGGTTTTGCAAAGGGTTGGTTATATTGCGTCTGAGTTGGAGTTGCTTTCTAGTTTACGCTACATTCATCTAGTGTTCCATGTTTCTATGTTGAGGAAGGTATGGGTGATCCGTCTCTGAAACACCTAGGGTTTGGACCCTTAGAAAAATTCCCTTGATTGAAGCTTCTGCACTAGGTATGATTCACGGTACTAGTTGTACCCTTGAATACAACTTAGTGACCCCCTCTTATATCCTTGGCAGTGTGGTGGGGGTTTACACTATACAAGATACGACCTGGCCTCCCCATGGCCGTATGTTAAGGTACGATTCATACCAAGCCAAGTCGTATGAGAATTGGCACTTGGCCTAGTTGACTCTAATATGGGTACAATTTAGGGGTACTATTCATACCCTTAGGTATGAGTCAAGGGGTCGTGCCTTGGTTAATGTAGGTGTCCTTGTAAAGGCCTAGGGTATGAGTTTGGGTACCACTCGAAGTCACTTTTCATCTTTTAAGACAAGGGCTTTATGGATATTTCCCACCCCAAAACCCCTAAGTCCCCTCACTATATAATATCTTATAGCCTTGTTAACATTTATTTTGGAAGATCAAAACATTCCAAAAACACATTTTACACTTCTCAAAACAAGATTGGAGGCTAGGACT
The DNA here is from genome assembly GCF_002878395.1 of Capsicum annuum. Lineage (NCBI taxonomy): Eukaryota > Viridiplantae > Streptophyta > Magnoliopsida > Solanales > Solanaceae > Capsicum > Capsicum annuum. Next base: position 166,285,814 of record NC_061113.1, read on the forward strand.
CCAAAGGGTTTTCATCTAGAGGAAAAGAGGAGTCAAGTTTCTTTGTGGATCATCTTTTTTAAAGCATGTGACTCTTTCCCTTGTTAATAACTCAAAAACTATGTATTTTAAACATAGATTAATACTTGTCAATGATGATTTTGAAATCAAATGATAAGGGTTTTGTTGCCTAATGATGAGTAATGTTTGTTATTGCTTAGACTTGGTTTTTACATGATATTTGTGGTGATTTGCACTTGTGGGAGCTAGTTGTTTGTGGTTTATCAAAGGGATCTTGAGAATCCCTAATAATGATAATTGCTACTTTGATTTTGGCCTTAGTAAAGGCATGCCCACAAGGTGTTTGTGAAAATATCTAAGAGAAATGTCTAGTCATATATTGACAATGTTTTGTACTAAGATAATGACCCAATAAGTGCGAGTGGTTGGTAAATGGTATTTTATGGGCATTGTTAGCCATGTAATTAGTTAATGTACGACCTTGTTGGTTTTTTGGCTAGAAGGGGTCAAAGTCCTTAAACATGAAATTGATGTGTGCTTGAATCAAGCGTGGTATAAGATTTCTAATGACCAATGAAATGGCTATTGGTTCAAGTCCCTTTCCCAATAAAATGGCTTGTGGTTCAAGTCCCTTGCCCAATGAAATATCTTGTGGTTCAAGTCCCTTGCCCAATGAAATGGCTTATGGTTCAAGTCCTTTGCCCAATGAAATGGCTTGTGGTTCAAGTCCCTTGCCCAATGAAATGGCTTGTGGTTCAAGTACCTTACCCAAGGAACTGGCTTAGGGTTCAAGTCCCTTTCCCAATGAAATGGCTTGTGCTTCAAGTCCCTTACCCAATGAAATGGCTTGTTGTTCAAGTCCCTTTCCTAATGAAATGACTTGCGATTCAAGTCCCTTGCCGAAGAAGAAATATATGAATCTATAAGTGTGAAATTTTGGAGTTCTCCACTTCATGACACATGATTGAATGCATCAAGAATGTTTGTTAAGTCTTATTCCTTTTGGAACATTATGAACATGTTTTATATATATATATATATATATATATATATATATCAACATGCATGCCTATGAATTTGATTATTGTTGAATATGATGATTTGACTAGATTTTGAATGATGACTTTATTTTATCCTTATCCTTACGTTACATGCTAGCATTTTAACTGCTAACCATCTCCAGACGCTATGTCCCCATATGACATAGGGGCTAGAGCTTCTTCTTCTCTTTCTACGTAGCGATAATTGTTTGGGTGGTTCACACATTGAAGTGGTGAGATCCATTCTTCGAAAGGCATAAATTGTATAGTCTATGTCACAGAATTTTTTAGGCTTGGTATTTAGCTATTGTTGGGGGCTTATCCCGACATATATAGACATCAAATTTGTGTAGTGGCTTGTGGGTGAGTATGAACTTGGGTATATTGGTTACTATATTAATATAAATGAAATTTTTAGATATTGTCTAAGGTATGATTTTAGTTTTGTTTTTGCTATCTTGATTTATGGTTAGAGTTCCTCCGACACTTACTGATTGATGTGATGGTTAGGTTGGGTTGATAGGGTAATCTCTGGCTTATGTTAGGCTTAAGATGCCCATATGACATGGCCCAGTTTTATGTCATGTCAAGTTGGTATCAGAGTCTAGGTTTATGGTCAGTTGGGTATCCATAATGCCATGTCAAGTAGAGTCTCTTTTATGGGTGCGAAGTGCAACACTTACAAAAGAGGGGCTATGACACATTTAGGAATGTTTCCCTTTCTTGTGTTTCAATCTTGAGACATAGAGTCTAAGGTCTTGGATTTCTCTAATTTTTGCTTGCTCATCTTTGAGATCATACATCCAAGAAGATCTGATATCTAGGCAAACTCTTCTGTCCCAACTAAGGGGAAAATGGATGAAACACTTCCAACTTCTGGGGTTCAGACCCGATCAAGGGTCGCAATATATGACTGTTCTCATGTGATTCCACCTGCTCCAACTAACTATACTTTTTAGAGTGACACTCCTCCTCATTCACCTCAAAGGGATACTCTTAATGCTTGGTCCCATTGCTCTATTGCTCTGTTGACTCAGGTTGGTGGTAAGTGATTAAGAAGAAGTTTTGGGTAGGCCCTACCTCCTATTCTATGGCTAGTTCTCCCTACTCGATCCTATTGGGAGAAAGACATTGTCAAATTGGTAATACTTCTAGGGCATAAGGTGCCCAATCTCAGGCCAGTAGGGCCCAATCCTTATCCACCTATCCTCCTTATCAGTTTTATGGTCGGTTATACCATGGTTGTTCTAAGAAAGGAAAGAGTTGGTATTTTAATTATGGTCAATTGGGTCACATGTAATGGGAGTGTCCCATAATGATTGTCGCTTGGGAAAATAAGGTGTCATTTTCTACTTCTCTAGCTCTTGCACCAAGGGGTGCTACTTCTAACTTCGACATTGGTCGGGACCATCTCAATGCTCTTTCTAACCCTCGGGAGCCAGAGGCACCTTCTGATGCTGATGCGGGTATGTTGAAATTATTTTTTCATGATAAGTATGCTTTACCAATGTGACCCCATCTGTGATTATGTATTTTGAATTTGGTCCTAAGGTTATTTTGGACTCTTTTTATGTTTTCCCTGATAGGAGACACTGTGATTGTTAAAAGGGTCTGTAGGGACTATGTGGTATTTGTTAGCGGTAGAGAAACTCTTGTAAACTTGATAGAGTTGGACATAGTTGATTTTGATGTTATTCTGGGGATGGATTAGTTGTATTCGTGTTATGCTTCCTTAGATTGTCAAACCCATAGGGTCATGTTTAAATTCCCTAATGAGCCTGTCATTATATGGGAATAGGATTCCTTATTGCCTAAGGGGAAGTTAATTTTATATCTTAGAGCCCAAAAATTGCTCTCAAAAGGGTGTTTGTATCATTTGGTCCGAGTTAAAGATTTTAACTCGAAAGGTTCTTTTCTAGAATTTGTTCCCATAGTTAATGATTTTCCCAAGGTTTTCCCTAATGATCTTCTCGATATTTCTCCTGATAGGGAAATTGATTTTGGGATTGATCTTGTTCTGAACACTCATCCAATTTCTATCCCTTCTTATGGAATGGCTCTAACGGAGTTGAAGGAGCTAAAAGAGCAATTGAAAGACCTCTTAGATAAAGGTTTTATCCATCCTAGTGTGTCTCTTTGGGGTGCTCCTGTGTTATTTATGCCCAAGAAAGATGGTTCCCTTCGTATGTGCATGGATTATCATCAGTTAAACAAAGTGGCCATAAAGAATAAGTATCCTCTTCCTAGGATTGATGATTTGTTTGATCAAATTCAAGGTGCAATGTGTTTCTCTAAGACTGATCTTAGGTCGGATTATCGTCAGCTTAAGATTAGGGAGGTGGATATCCCTAAGACTGCCTTTAGAACTGGTATGGTCACTATGAGTTCCTAGTTATGTCCTTTGGGTTGACCAATGTCCCCACGATATTTATGGAATTAATAATAGGGTTTTTTATATGTTGTTGGACTTATTTGTCATTGTATTAATCGATGATATCTTAGTCTATTCTAAGAGTGAGGCGGATTATGTCGATTACTTTCGTGCCATGTTACGAACCTTGAAGGGTCATCGTTTGTATTACAAGTTCTCTAAGTGTGAGTTTTAGTTGAAGGCTATGCATTGGTCATGTTATGTCTAGTGAAGAGATTATGGTAGCTCTTCAATAAGTTATGGCGGTTAAGAAGTGGCCTAGACCTGCGACTCCAACCAATATTCAGAGCTTCTTGGACTTAGCCGGTTACTATAGGAGGTTTATGGAGTGTTTTTTTACTATAGCTGCCCCATTGACTAAGTTAACCCAGAAGAAGGTCAAGTTCTTGTAGTTGGAGGCGTGTGAGGGTAGTTTCGAGAAGTTGAAAGATAAATTGACCTCGACTCTAATTATGACCTTTCCCAAGAGTAATGATTGTTTCATAGTGTATTGTGATGCTTCTCTTGTTGGGATTGGTTGCGTGTTGATGCAACATGGTAGGGTGGTGGCATATGCTTCTAGGCAATTAAAAGTTTAGGAGAAGAACTACCCTACTCATGACTTGGAATTATTAGTTGTGGTTCTTGCATTGAAGATTTGTCGACATTGTCTCTATAGGGTTCATGTTAAAATCTTTTTCGTTCATAAAAGTCTTTAGTATGTATTTACATAGAAAGAGTTGAATCTCAAGCAAAGGAGGTGGCTTGAGTTGTTGAAAGACTATAATATAAGTCTTCATTACCATCTAGGTAAAGCTAATGTAGTCGGCAAAGCTCTTAGCAGATTGTCCATAGGGAGTTTAGCCAATGTGGATGAGGATAAGCGCGAATTGGTAAAGGACATTCACCATTTGGATAATCTTGGAGTTTGTCTCACTAACTCTGAGGATGGTGGTGTAGTTGCGCATCCGGTGTCACATTCGTCTCTTGTTGTTGAGATAAAGGAAAAGCAAATATTGGATCCTAATTTGATAAAGATTAAGGGTAATATGGGCCAACAAAAGATTCTTGACTTTGTGATTGGTGGTGATGGTATCTTAAGGTACCAAGGTAGGCTATATGTTCCCAATATTGATGGATTGAGGGAAAGGATTTTGGCCGAGGCTTATGGATCTCGTTAAGCTATTCATCCCAGTTCTACAAAGATGTATCATGATCTTAGGGAGTTCTATTGGTGGAATAATATGAAACAAGATGTGGCTAGCTATGTGGCTAAATGTATGGTGTGTCAACAAGTGAAAGTTGAACACATAATGCCCGGAGGTTTGTACCACAAAATTACATTACCCAAATGGAAGTGGCAATAAATTAATATAGATTTTGTTATCGGTCTTCCCCGGTCTCAGAATCAATTTGATTCTATTTGGGTCATTGTGGACAAAATAACCAAGTCCGCTCACTTCTTGCCCGTGAGAAATAATTACTCAGCAAAAAATTTTGCTAAGTATATCTTGCAAAGATTGTGAAATTGCACGGTGCTCCAATTTTTATTATTTTGGATCATAGTACTCTGTTCTCATCTCACTTTTGGAAGTCATTTAAGAAAGGCTTGGGACTAAGGTGTGCCTTGGTACCGCTTTTCACCCGCTGATGGATGGAAAATAGAGATGACCATCCAAACATTGAAAGATATGTTACGTGCTTAAGTGATTAATTATGATGGTAATTGGTATGACCATTTGCCTATAACAGTAGCTACCACTTTAGCATTTACATGGCTCTTTTTGAGGCATTGTATGGTAGGAGATGTAGTTCTCTTATTGGGTGTTATGAAGTTGAGGAGGGCAAGTTACTTGGCCCCGATTTGATTCACCAAGCCTTAGTTGTGAGGGTGATTTGTGATAAGTTGAAAACCACTCAAAGTCACCAAAAGTCCTATGCGGATGCGAGGCGTAGGGATTTGGAGTTTAATATTGGCGATTGGGTATTCCTAAGGTGTCTCCTATAAAGGGAGTGATGAAATTTGTCAAGAAGGGGAAGATTAGTCCCAGTTATATTGGTCCCTATTTGATTTCGAAGAGGGTTGTCAATGTTGCCTATCAGTTAGAGTAGCCTTCTAGTTTGAACTCCATCCACCCAGTTTTTCTTTGTCTCTATGTTGCGTAAATATGTGGATGATCCTTCGTTGGTTGTTCCCTTGGAGGATGTTGGTGTTTCATACTCTTTGTCTTATAAGGAGATCCCGATGAGGATCTTAGACTATCAAGCTCGCCGATTGTGAACAAAAGAGGTGGCTTCAGTAAAGGGTCTATGGAGGAACCAAAAGTCTGAGAAAGCACTTGGGAGGCGGAAGAGGACATGAAGTCCTATTATCTGTATTTGTTTTCCATTTTGGAAAGTCGTAATTTAGGTATGTATTAATCTTCTTGATTTGATTTATGTCTTCGGTAGACAATGGGTTCAAGTCCCTATGTTTTGAATAGAACAAGTGTCTTTGATAGATAATGGGTCTGAGTCCCATAGTCAATGAAATAAATGGTTGATTGGTAATGATCTTGGCATGTGCCTTATCCTTGTTGTATGTCTTAATTTCTAGTTTGGTTAAGGATTAGTTGATGTGTAACAATGTATTAACCCGTGTTTATATATGCCTTACCCACCATTTGAGGACGAATGATCCAAGTGGGGGAGGATTGAAACACCTAGCCTTTGGACCTTTAAAAAAATTGGGAAACTTTTCCTAAAGCATCTCATAGCCTCTTGTCCATAAGTGTGGCACACTACACACCCATGCACAGGACTCTACTAGATGTGGCTTTCAGACTTCCTAGGACTCTTTTGAACCTTAGGCTCTGATACCAATTTTGTAATACCCCGAGTTTGTACCCTAGACGTTACACGGTGCTTACGACCCTGAAGGACCACAAGTTAACCCATTATATCTGTTGTGAGCACTGGAACATGATACTGTAATAAATACGGAAAAATAGGCTGAGATGCCATAAGGTTCAAAATCAATAAATACTGATAAAGTGTATCAACTGAAATAACAATTTGTAAAACTTAACACTGACTGAAAACTAGTCCAAAAAGCCTCTAATCTAAAACTGCCCGAACATAAACTGACTGCATGATATAGAGTAACTGAACATGAGAGTACATGGATAACTGATACTACAATAAATACTGAGTATGCGCAACTATGCATATAAATAAATACTGTGACTAAGCTTATCTGAAGCTAGGTCTTGAGTTCTAATACTGAGTAACAGATATTTGAAGTTAATGATACCTGTTAACTGTATCTGACTGTCCTGATTCTGTAGAAATGAATTGAGTTCTATTTTGAAAACTGTAACTGAGATTGTGGGAGGTAATCATCTAACAGAAATCACCCAAATAAGATAACTGAGTTGGGGTCAAACCTATGACCCTAGTTGGAAGGGTGTCAGTATCGTGCCATGGGTAAAGACACTGAAGAGTTACCCTCATCTGGCAGGTACTCTAATAAGAATGGTGGAACCCTCTCCTGACAGGTTAAAACATCTCATCAACCCTCAATTGGCAGGTTTGATGTCTCAACCTACGGTGGCTATGTAGTTCTAGAATGTAAGGATTGCTTCTAAGGTCACACCCTCTTCTGGTAGGTTAGCTCCCATCCTTAGGTTCACTCGATGCTGAATGCTACTCCCAACTGAAAGAAACTGAAAAGAATACTGAACAGGATTGAATTTATACTGATTTTACTAAATTTTCCTATGATCTGTAACTCACTGAGTTCTGCTGAGTTCTGTAACTGATTGACAGTTCTACTGATTGTGATAGGACTGAGACTATTCTGTAACTGACACTGGCTTAAGGTAAATATCAAAATTGTCGGGTATTAAATACCCCCAGGACTCGATAGCATGAAAAAATTAAGTATAGCATGATATTGAGATACACAACAATGTACACTTGTCCATAATTCATTCATAAAGATATTTCATCAAACAATTGTAGGGCATAAGCTTTGTACATGATTTGGGACCACATAATATGTCAAGATTCCACTATCTACTTCACATATGCATTTTAGCAAGTACTTGGGGAGCATGGAGTATTTCACATGATGATGGTCAACACATGTAATCACGAATACAATATTCAATTTCAAATTCAAGGGTTAAGAATGCAATTCATATAATTCACAACATAACTATCTTACCTTCATGGAAACTAATAATTAAATATGCATTGGATCCCAATTACTATCATAATCACAAATACATTCAATTCCAAGCATGGAAATCATAAATCATAACTCTTAAAGTTTTAAAAATGGATTATTGGACTCTATGGGTGAAAGAGACCCATAGATGAACACCTAACATACCTTGGAAAGTTAATTCTTGAAGGTGCTTGAAGAAATTCATGAGTTTTGATCTTGATTCTTGAAGTTAGGGTTAGTTTTCTTGAGAGAGAATGTCTTTGATTTGGGAAAAATTGAATAATAATTATGTAGCTAGGTTAATTTGGGGTAATTTATGTGTTAAAGGCTGACTTGGGTCATGGGAAAATACTTAATTACCCCTGGTAATGATTTAAAATTGTTACTGAAAAATTTCTGATTTGGGCACCTGGTGCAACGCGCCACAATCAATCCAAACCAATGGAAAATGACAATTGGGAATGTGGCTGGTGGTGTGACATGGTAGAATTCCGTTGGAATACTGGATGGGACCTACAATCTTGGTGCAACGTGGTACAATCGCGTTGTTTTACTGAAAATTGACAATTGTGGATTTGGTCCTTCGCGCGATGCGCCAATGTTGCAGAGCAACACTGGATATTGACAATTGGTAAATTAGCCGATGGCGCAGCATGCCGGTATCGCGGTACCTCACTGGAAACTGACAATTGCCATTTTGACATACTCTGCGACGTGCTACTGGGCTGAATAACTTTGTTTAACAGCTGAAACTTAAATTAGCCATTACTTTTTACCCGATTATCAGATTTAGGCAAATTTTGTATTATTAGAAGGCTAATTTAATTTCCTACGCAATGGCAGGCTCTAAACTGAAAAATACTGAGTATTTGAAAAATTTTATATTGGATAACTCATGAACTGAGAGTTAAGTTAAGCTTGAGAAATATGGGGTATTACAATCCCATTCTTAGACAACACATTCTAAGGAATGTCACAGACTCTAACTACAAATGCTACTCATGCTCCTCTCTGGTCCTTGAATAAATAGGGATATCATCAATGAAGACTGTCATAATGGATTCCAAATAGGTCCTGAAATGATTTCTCATTAAAACCATGAATGTGGGTAGATTTTAGTCATCCCAAATTCTTTACTAAGAACTCATAGTGACCATATCGGGTCTTAAAGACTGTCTTAGGGATATCCTCTACTCAAATCCTTAACTGGTGGTAACTGTATCTTAAGTCAATATTTATAAACACTTCTGCACCCTATAGATAATTAAATGAATCATTAATATGAGGCATAGGCTACCTATTCTTCACAGTCACATTGTTCAGCTGCCTGTAATTGATACATTTACATAGAACCTTCATTATTTTTCACAAACAATGAAAGAACACCCCATGGTGATACACACGGCCGAATCAAACCCTTACTAAAGAGATCCTGAAGTTGAGAATTGAAGCTCAATAGGATCCATACGTAAGAAGCAATAGAAATAGGTGTAGTGCCTAGCTCTAGATCAATAGCAAACTTAAAATCTAGCTCAAGAGAAGTGCCAGGAAATACATCAAGAAAATCATGAATGATAGGAATAGAATAAAGAGAAGGACTATCGGCTCTAATATCACAAACATATGCTAGATAAAAGTTGAACCCCTTGACATGAATCTTCTACTATTTAACATACAAAATAATACTTATCAATGGGAGGATAAAAGAACCTTTCCATATAACCGAGGGTATTCCATGCATGGATAAGGTAACGGTTCGAGAGAAGCAATTCAAGACCTCAAGACTACATGATAGAGGGATAATGAGTCCATTCCTATAAGCATATCAAAGTCCAGCCTATCTAACATAATAAGGTCTTCCTAAGTATCAAATCTCAACCAATCACAACACATGTTCTATAAACCTAATCCACTATTAAAAAATCACCCACGGGCATAGATACATGCAATGTCACAAATAAAGGCTCCAAAGACAACTCTAACTATGGTGCTTAATAAGAGGAAACACATGATATATGGATCCCATATAAAATAAGGCAATAGTTTGCTGACTGCATACTGAAATCATAACTATAATAGCATCTGAAGACTTTGTTTATAGCCTACCAGGTATAACATACAACTGACCATGTCTACTTTCTGATTAGGCAACTAATTGGCCACTTGTCCTACCTGCCTAAGGGCCTCCTTTAGAACATGGGGCCACGCTTGTGACCCTAAGCACCACCCCTCATGGCGGTGACACTGATCTTATTGGTTGAACACTCTATGCTACATACTGAATCATTCCACACTAGGGGTATTCATTAAAGAAATGACTAATAACCCCAATATGATAATATCCCTAGGCACTCTACCCTGTCCAAATGATTCAAGTGGCCTGGAATAGTCACCTCAAATAGAAGACTAAATTATGTACCTCTCAAAAGTTGGACACTGCTCTAGCCATTGTAGTCACTATAACAAGACTAGGCTTCATTTGTAATATAAAGTGTTGCGTGATTGGGCCTACTAGTTCAACCCTGGTGCTGATCAGACTGGCATAGAGAGTACTTACCCTGAGAACCTCTACCCTTGAACTGTGTGTTGCTCTGTATCTCACTAATACTACCCTTATGATATAGCCTTTTATCCTTTGTACCTATCCATAATCAGAAGTATCAACAAAATACCTAACCATGATAACTAAAATCTAAGTAGCCATGCATAGAGGAAGAGTCAGTCCTCTAACAAACCACTAAATCCACTCATACTCGATAGTTAAGATCACCATAGCATGCCTGTCCAACGTATGGAATCCACCATACTGCATAATTGTCATAGAACCTTGCTCCAACTTTGTAAATCAAACTCTCAGGTGCTCTCAATGATTGTAAGGCATATATTTCAACAAAAAACCCTTGGAGAACTAAGTTGATGTAATAGGGGGAGATCCAGCTGGACTAGAACCAACATAACCTCTCCACAAGTATCTAGCTTTAAAATCCAATTAAAAAGTAGTTTAGTCGAACCCATGAACCTCTAATGATAATTCATACTCACTTAGGGCTCCATCAAACCTAGATAAAGTCAATCTCAAGAATTCTCCCAACATCTTTTACTTTTCGACAGTCATAGCTGGATGAGCAATAATTGGCTGTGGAACCACCAATAATGAGGAATCTCACTATAGGATCTGGAACTATCAGATGCACTCCTAAATCCATACCACTCTAGTCTATATACTGGCACCATCAGATTGTGCACCACCTACCAATCCCAACAACTAAAAAAGGCATCTTCGAGAATTAAAGAAGAAAAAATCCCATTGAAGCTAGGCTTACCTCCGGCCCACTAATATCTAGGCTAGTGGAATCTCTAGCTTAGAAAATATAACATGATCTAGTAAAAGATCACTAGGGAATGCAGTCCTAGCATGGGTTCAACCTCTGGGTTGACCACAGCCTCTGGTAGGTGCACTGGTTGTAGACTTAGGGTCCTCATGTCTGGTCATCATAGCTCGAATCCTAACCATCTGTGAAAGAGTGATATGAAGAGAAATTTAAAAACCAGCATAGACTCAGTGTATGAAAATGAATAAATTCACACCTCAATGTATGAGTCATGATGGAACATACTTTATCACCTAGTAGGTAAGCCAAACCATAGCCCAAATCTGTAAGAAATGGGCTAATTTGGTTGAAAATGGCATAGGCTTTGCAAGTAAGGCCTTTAAATAATTGCTCAAGTAATAATAATAATTCAAAAGTTAGATAAAATTACAAAAACATCCCATGACCTAGTAGTGTCAGCACAAGAGACACTAGCAAAAGGAATATAAGTATAGTAATAGTAAAAAATATACATCATTCTCAAATAATAAAAGACAAAACATAATAGAGGAAGGAGAAAATGGAGACTCTGGCTCCTAAAGCTCACCCTATCGCTGAACTCAAATCAGCACAATCGCAGCATCAACGATAGAAATTAGTACTTAGATCTACACCAAAAAGGTACAAAAGTGTAGTATGAGTACCAAAGCCATTGGTACTTTATAGGAATTATCGCCCGACTGAGCTAAATCATAATATAAGTATAATAAAAATGCAAGATAAGTAAACTAAGTAGAGAAAAAAGGGCATACATAGAATAATTCTCTAATACTATATATAACTAAGAAAAACTGATATAATATGAAAGAATGCATAACTGATACTACAAGACTATCCCCCATAAGATAGTAATTGCAAAAAAGTAAATAACCCAATGCGGGCCCCCATAAGCTCGAAGGGTGCAAATAAAGAAAGTAGAAAACTAAAATTTCATTAATTAATTATATCTCAAGAAATAACCGTGAATCCATCCATACCATAGAATACCATATATAAACTCACAATGCTTGACTCTAATTCAAACTTAATATCATAATCATTTTTTTGTTTTGAACGAAAACTCATATTATCAATTATTGGACTTGAATTCGAACTCAATATAAATAAATCACCAGACTTGATTCGGAACTTGCACCAACTCCAAAGTGCCAATCTAGCATAAGTATCATATATATAGACTCTTCAACCTCTGCAATAAACATTTAAAAAGTATATATGCTAAGAAAAGTCTACAAGGAGCGAATAAGAGTATTGGCCTAAGGTGGGTCGGAGGAGCCCACTTCTAATCCCCATAATTAATTTTAAGGCAATTTTTACCCTGAACTAGGCTAAGGTATATAATTTGTCTTATTGATGTTAAGAAAGTTACTTTTATCCCTAAGAAAGCAATTGTACCTGAGGCATGAGAAACTAAGTCAATTATGCAAAATTTATGGTTCCTTAATAAACTAAATAATCCAAATAGTACTAATTATATCTCCAAGACCTAATGCCCAACCCATATCTAGAATAATATCATAAATGTATTATTAATTAGCTCAATCTATTTGGAAGGTAAACCTACCTACCTGGACATCGAAAAAAGATTGATGAAATTCACTTAGTCGGTGAATTTCCCTTCTAAGAAGCTTATGCAAGATACCATGCTATCAAAATTATATTTACTCTTCTATACAAGAACAACGGTACCCATATTGAATTTTTGTACTTTATGTCAAAAATCACATAAAAACCCCACATGGGGCGCGCTTATGGAATTGCACTTTCAAAATAGACAACACATCCTTTTAGGCTAAAGAAACATTTACCCTCAAAAATAGGTAAATTCCGCCTAAATAGTGCTATAATCAACACAAAATATTCTAGGGATTTTGGGTAATAATTGAGAAATTAACCATGGAATTGATGAAAAGTTATGAAGAATTCGAAGAAGAAATGAGTAATTCACACTTATGAACACCCCACAATCAACTATTAATATCTCTGTATATTTCCACACATCTCAGAGTTATGCATCCTTTAACTTGCATGAAAGTGGGGGAGAATTCAGGAAAATAGGATATTTAAAGGTCTCTCAAGTACCAGTAATGCAGGCATTGGGCCACTTTAGATATTAGTGCAAAAGCGCCCAGGTGCCGCCTAAGCGATACCCGTACCTACCCTAATGTTGCTAAAGTAGACAAGCCTGCGCTAAAGCATCTTGCACTTTAGCGGTAAGCCTTCCGTTAAAGTGGCTCACTGATCTGGATGGGGTCTCTAAGGAAACCTTCTATAAAGCTTCAAAGGGCAGCTTTAGCAGATGCTCCAACTAATTGCATCAGCTAGAGACTTTGAATTTTTCAAAGTATTCACCGACTCCTCTCAAAATTCATTCAGAATATTGCATATGCAAAAAAATGATGTTTCCCTATTAAATTTGATGTTCCGGACTCAATGTCATAGGAAAAATTTCCATCTGAAGTTGTTTCGATGAAAGTGGGTCCTACACCAAAGTGTTATTTTTCTTAATTTTGGGCTAATTTCCCAAAATGAGTCTGCAAGCCTTGAGACCCAAACCAAAGGTCTACCGGGCCTAAAATCAACATTTTGGAGTTGTTGGAACTGTTAGAATTTCCATACAAGGTAATTTGACTAATGTTTTTTCCTAATAGACAATTCTAACCAGTGAATACTTCAAAATAGAAACTTGGCTCTAAAAAATAGTTGAACTACCCGATAACTAAATTGTCTGCTCCAGCAAGTCATAGATTACTTGGAGAGGTTATAGGAAAGCTCTAAATAGAAAAATGAGAAGAAATGCAAAAAATGACCTGGAGGGTTGTTACAATATCCACTACTAAAAGAACTTTTGTCTATGAAAGTAAAGGGTTAGGATGTACCTGAAGCCTCAAATAGGTGAGGATACTGGGCTTTCATCTCACCCTCGATCTACCCGGTAGCCTCCTTCATAAGGCAGTTTCTCCACTGAACCATAACCACTGGAATCTCTTTAGTGCGCAACAGCCTTATGAATACCAGCTCCTTCACAAATGTCAACCACTCATCTAATTGAATCGAGTCCCACCAAATCACGTGAGACTCATCAGGACTACAACATAGAAACATGGAAAACCAGATGAACAATAGTAAAATACGGGGGCAAGGCTAACTCATGTGCCACTTTCCTAACTATATGAAGGATGTCAATGGGTTCAATATACCTTGGACTGAGCTTACCTTTTCTGCTGAACCGCATTACACCCTTTATGGGTGATACTCAAGGAAATAACCAGTCTCCAACTCCAAATCTTAAGGAAAAAATTCTACGATCTGCATAAGTTTTCCACCTACTCTGAGATACCCTCAACCTTTCTTGGATTACCCTGACTCTATCCAATGACTTCTGAAGCAAGTCAGTACCAAAGGGTCTAATCTTAGAGGTCTCAAACCACCCAATCAGAGAATGAAATCACCTAACATACAAAGCCTCGATAGGTGTTATCTCAGTTCTTGAATAGTAGCTATTATTATATACAAACTCTACCAAGATGAGTGTTTCTCCCAACGACATCCAAAATCCATTCCATAGGCAAAGAGTATATCCTTGAGAACCTAAATAGTTTGTTTCTACTGCCCATTAGTCTATGGGTTAAAAATAGTGCTAAGATCCACCTAAGTACCCAACTCCTCCGAAAAAGCTCTCAGTAGCTAGAAACGAATACTGAACCTCAAACTAAAATGATAGATAATGGAAATCCATTCAGTCAGAATATCTCACGAACATAGATATAGGCTAACCTTTCAGCAATGAAGGAACTGAATAGGGATAAAATATGCTTATTTGGTAAACTAATCCATAATGACCCAAATACCATCAGAACTAAGAAAGGTATGAGATAAACCATTAACAAAGTTAATATTTGAAATGATGGACACCAACACTCCATGCAACTTAACTATCTCCTAAATGAACAACATAGCATAATCCTCTTCTGAGTAATTAGTCCTCACAAGAAAGAAGTAAGCAGACTTGGTCATTCTATCCACAATGACCCAAATAGAATCATACTAATTGTGAGACTAAAAAAGACCCATAACAAAATCCATATTGATCATCTCTCACTTTTAAATGGGTAATTCTATCACTTGAGATATGTCACTTGGCCTTAAATGTTGAACCTTGACTTTTTGACAAACCATACACTTAGCAACGAAATTTGCCACACCTTTCTTCATATTATTCCACCAGCAGATTTCCTTTAAGTCATGATATATCTTAGTCAAACATGGATGAACTGTATATCTAGACTCATGAACCTCAGTTAAAATCATTTCTCGCAACCCATTAACATCAGGAACATACAATCTTTCTTTGTACCTTATAATGCCATCTCCCCCAATCTCGAATGACAAAACCTTTTGCAGTCCCACATCATCCTTAATCTACATAAGTATAGGATCTAAAACCTAATTCTGTTTCACCTCAGCACTAAGAGATGATTTAAACTCCTATTGAACAATAACTACCCTATCCTCAGAGTTGAAGAGACAGACTCCTAAGTTAGACACCTATGAATATCCTTCACCAACTCTATTTTCTCCTCATACATATGAGATAAGCTTCCTATAGAAAACCTTCTAAGAGAATAATCCACAATATTAGCTTTACCTTTGTGGTAGTAAAGGCTTATGTCATTATCCTTAAGCAACTCGAGCCACCGCCTCTGCCGGAGGTTTAATTTCTTCTACATAAACACATATTGTAAGCTCCTATGGTCTAAATAAATATCTCCACACACCCCATAGAGATAATGATGCTAGATCTTTATAGAAAAGCCCACAACCTACAATTCTAGATCATGAGTTGAATAATTCCTCTTATAAACCTTAAGTTACTTGGAAGCATAGGACACAACCTTACCATGCTACACCAAAACACAACCCAGTCCCACATGGGATGCATCATAGCACACAACAAACCCATCAGTACCCTCGGGCAGGGTCAAAACTAGTGTAAAAGGCAACTTATGTTTCAATTCTCAAAACTACCCCACCAACATAAGACCATACAAACTTAACCTTTTTTTGAGTTAACTTCATCAGCGAAGCAAGAATAGAAAAAAATATCTCCATATATATCCTATAGTCTCCTGCCAATCCCAAGAAGCTCCTAATGTCAGTTGGAATCGTGAGTCTAGGCCAATTCTAACTACCTCAACTTTCTGTGGATCTACCTCAATCCCCTTAATAGACACTATATGCCTAAGAGATCACAACACTTAGACAAAATTCACACTTGGAAAATTTTTCATACCATCTCCGGCCCTTAAGAGTTTGCAACACAACTCGACGGTGATTGGCATGATCCTGCTCACTCTTATAGTACGCTAAGATGTCTTCAATAAAGTTTATAATATATAAATCTAAAAACTACCTAAATACTCAATTCATAAGACCCATGAAAGTAGTCAGAGAATTATTCAACCTAAATGACATAACCAAAAACTTATAATTACCATATCGAGTATGAAAAGCAATCTTGGGAATATCAACCTTTCTAATTTTCAGCTGATGATAGTCTAAATGAAGATCAACCTTAGAGAAACACCTAGCACCCTGAAGCTGGTCAAATCGATTCATTAATCATGAGAAGAGGGTACTTATTTTTTGATGTAACCTTATTCAACTGACAATAGTTTATATACATCCAAAGAGACCTGTCTTTCTTTTGCATGAAAAGAATAGGAGCACCTACGGAGAAATTCTTGGTTGGATGAAACCCTTATCAAGAAGATCCTTCAACTTCTCCTTTAGCTCCCATAGTTCAGTCAAAGCCATTCTATGAGGAGTAATGGAAATGGGACTGGTATTTGATGAAAGATCAATCCCAAAATCTATTTCCTTATCGGGAAGAATTCCAAGAAGATCTTTGAGAAAAACTTCAGGAAACTCATTAATCATAAGAACAAATTGCAAAGAAAGATCCTCAAATTTAGAATCCTTTACCCAAACTAAATGATACATACACCCTTTGGAAATAAACTTCTAAGTTTTATGACAAAAAATAAACTTGCCTTTGGGCACTAAGGAACCCCCTCCCATTTGATCACCGGTTCATTAGGAAAATGAAAACTAACCTTTCAAGTCCTGTAGTCCAGAGAAGCATAGCATAAATATAGCAAATCCATCCCTAATATTATATCAAAATCCACCATATCAATTTTTATAAAGTCCACCAATGTCTTCCTATAAAAGATGGATACCACACAACCTCTATAGATTTTTTTAAGAAATAATAGAATCACCCACCAGAGTAGACACAGAAAGGGGTAAAAAATATTTTCAGGACAAAAACCAAAAGTTTATAGCCACATAATGGGTCACATAATGTAGTGTTAAACCCAGATCAAGCAGACAATAAATATCATGAGAAAAGTGTTGTAATATACTTGTGACAACATCTGGTGATGGCTCAGATTCTCAATTAGTAGTAAGAGAATAGAGATAATTTCAACTAGTATCGGTACCTGATATGGCACCCTTAGGTGTACGAGCCAAAAAGGTGGTAATCAAAACCTTATTAGCTCCAGTGTCAACTTTAGCTACAGGAAAATTTCATTACGTGTGACCCAATTGACCATATTTAAAATATAAGTTCCTTCCCTCCTCATAATAATTATGGTGAAGCTTCCCACAAAAATAATAAGAAGGGTAAGGTGGGGCTAACTGAGCTCCAGTAGCCTAGATTGGGCACCCTATGCCTTAGTACCACTCCTAGCCTGAAAACGATAATCACTGGAAGTCTTAGAATAAGGAGAACTAGCTATCGAATATTAATTTCCCTAATTCTTATTCTTAGTCTACTACCTACCATCTCTCCCACTATTCTATTGGCCTACACCATGCTCTAAATATCTAAACTTCTTGTTCGGTCTCTCTCTCATTTCTACCTGGTCTAAGATAAGAAATGACCAAGTCTGCTCACTTCTTGCCTATAAGGATTAATTACTCAAGAGACGATTATGCAAAGTTATTCATTCAAGAGATAGTTAAGTCGAATAGAGCACTAGTGTCCATCATTTTAGCTTGCAATCATTTCAGAGTTTTTAAATATCCTTTCATCTTTTTGGTGAAAAATTACAAAAGAAAAAAGAATATCCACTAATTAACATACTCTTCATCATAGAATCACCGCTAAATGTGTGTTGAAAATGTTAGTTAGAACCCATTTTTCCATAGATATCTCAAGTAATTTTTGGGAAAAATATTGGCAAAATTTGTTTGGCCATATAATTTGTCAATTTTTGGCAAAACCCCCAATATCCGAAAAACTAGAAAAAGGTGGGTTTGAGACCAAAACCTAGTTTTTGCATTATTTTAAAATTTTAAAATATACCCAAAACTTTTTTATTTGATAATAAGAACCTACTAATTATAACTCTAATTATAATCTATCCAACCAACCCTTCATTAAACCATTCATTTCTTATTGATGGCTCTTTCTTGTGCCTATGTTTATGGTTATAATATCAAGTTATGATTTTTCAATAATGTATTATATAATTCCTTATAAAATAATAATTTTGTGATAGAATTATGAGTAGTTTTAATAGTTTTTTAAAAATTATGGGTATAAATCATATTTATTATTTTTTTTTAAAATGTGAAATATTGTTTCCCAAAAACTATAGTTAAACACATATTAAAACTTCACCCAAAAATGACTTGCCAAAAATATTTGGAAACTACGATCAAGAACTATCTTAATGTTCTCCCTTTAGTTAGTAAGATTTAACCCTATTAAACCAATAATCACAAGTATTTGTGAAAATAATATCCATTAATTCAATCACTTTATTACTTTCCAACCATGTACACTTGTGCGTGTATTTGGTCATAGTGTTTAGCAATTATCTAGCTAAGAAGAAGCCTCGTGGGCTAGGGATAGGCAGTGGGATGTAGAGTATGTAGAGCTCAAATCCCATTCAAACGCACTACTTACCCAAATAGAGTCATAACCCAAATAGAGTCATGATGACGACGTGAAAGAGGCAATCCGGACACGAAGTCCATATTCACCGCTTCTCATTTTCAAGTGGGTATACAAAACTCTTGCATCACGCCACCAGGTCTTTGGTGCTCTACCTTAACCTGTTGACACGTTGCACACCTCTTTACAAACTCGATTATCTCCTTCTTCATACCGTTCCACCAATAGATTTACCACAAGTCATGGTACATCTTAGTAGTGTCGGAATGAATAGACTAACACACGTCATGTGTTTCATCCAAAACCCTCAGCCTCAAATCATCAACACACGGGACACACAACCTACCATGCAACCTCAGCACATCATCTCCTCCTTGGGAGAAAATCTCGACCTTTTGGTCCTTAGCTGACTCCTTCTGTTTGACCAAACTAGGATCCCTATCCTATTTCTCCTTCACTTCTGAGACTAAAGAGGAGTCGGAACTACTTTGCACCAATGTACTCCCCTCTGCTGAATTAAGTAACCTAGCACCTAACCTGGCCAAACAGTAAATATCATGAGCCAACTCTCTCTTACCTTTCCCTATATGCGCAACACTACCCATAGACAATTTGCTAAGAGTGTCCTCCACTACATTGGCCTTGCCCGAGTGATACAAGACACTTATATCATAATCTTTCAATAACTCCAACCACCTCTTCTGCCTAAGATTCAACTCCTTTTGGGTGAACACATATTATAGGTTCTTATGATCATTAAACACATCCACATGGACACCATAAAGTTAGTGTCTCCAAATTTTCAAAGCAAAACCACAATAGCTAGCTCAAGGTCATGGGTCGAGAATTCTTTTCATACGGTTTCAACTGTCTAGAGGCATAGGCTATAACCTTACCTCTCTACATCAACACACATCCTAAACCAACTCCAGAGGCATAACAATACACCACAAAACCATCAGGCAAAGTCAACACAGGGGCTAAAGTGAGCCAAGTCTTCAGCTCCTAAAAACTCTTCTTACAGGACTCGGACCACCGGAATTTAACATTTTTTTGGGTCAATCACGTCATAAGAGATTCAAGGGAAGAAAACCCTCAACAAAACAACGGTAATAGCCAGCTAGACCTAAGAAACTCCTAATGTTGGATGGGGAGATAGGTCTAGGCTAATTTCTAATGGCTTTGGTCTTTTAGGGATTAACTCTAACACCCTCGACTGAATCAACATAACCTACAAAAGCTATAGACCTTAGCCAAAATTCACACTTACTGAATTTGGTGAAAAATTGATGGTCTCTAAGAGTTTGCAAGGCAATTCTAAGGTGTCGTGCATGGTAATTTTCATCATGGGAGTACACAAAGATGTCATCTTCGAAGACAATGACGAATATATCAAGATATTGCTTGAACACTCAATTCATAAGGTCCATGAAAGCAGCCGGGGCATTGGTTATCCCGAAGGACATGACTAGGAACTCAAAGTGACCATAGAGGGTTCGGAAGGCTGTCTTTAAAATATCACACTTCCGGACCTTAAGTTGATAATAGCTGGATCTAAGGTCTATCTTGGAAAAATAACTTGCAACTGATCAAATAGGTCGTCAATTCTTGGAAGGGGATACCTATTTTTGCTCGTTACCTTGTTCAGTTGACGGTAGTGAATACACATACGCAAGGATCCATCTTTCTTTCGCATGAATAAAATAGGTGCGCCCCAAGGAGAAATGCTAGGCCTAATGAAACCTTTATCTAGAAGATCTTTAAGTTGCTTTTTCAGCTCTTTAAGCTCGGCAGGTGCTAATAGTATGGGGGATAGAAATAGGCCAAGTGTCGGGAAGAAGATCAACTCTGAACTCTATCTCTCTATTGGGAGGTACCCCTGGGAGATCTTCCAAAAAGACATCTGGGAACTCATTAACAACATCAACTAACTGAATAGTTGGAGTTTCAGACTGGGTGTCTTTGACTCTAACTAGGTGATAGATACAACTTTTGGATATTAGTTTTCTGGATTTGATGTAGGAGATGAAATGAATTTTGGGAGATATCGAACTCCCGAACCACTTAAACACTGGTTCATCAAGAAACTAAAACTTGACTATAGGGGTACGACAATCTATAGACGCATAGCAAAAATGAATCCAATCCATACCCAGAATAAAGTCAAAATCCACCATGTCTAACTCTATCAAGTCCACAAATATGACTCTATGAAGCACAGTAACAGGGCAATCTCTATGCACTTGTTTACCAACAACTGACTTTCCAACTGGTGTAGAAACTAGGAAAGGCTCAGGATCCTTTTAGGACCCCTTTTGAAATTCATAGCCACAAGTGGGATCACATAAGAGAGATTTGACCCGAGGTCCAATAACACATAAACATCAAGACAAAAAACTCGAATCATACCAGTAACAACATCAGGGGAGTCCTCCTGCTCTCGATGGGATGGCAAAGCATAGAATCTGTTCTGGCGCTGGACGCCAACAGTGCTAGAAGAAGCGCCCTGAACAGGGGCAGAACGAGGTACATGAGCTGGTGCACTAATAGTTGGTGTCGGAGGTCAAGCATCTCTGTTCCCCTGTCTATCATGGGGTAATCTCTAAGTCTGTGGCCCTGCTTTTCACAACCAAAACAACCCCTCGCATCACCAAAACACTCCTCGGGATGATTCCTACCATATTTAGCACAAGGAGGATGACAGGGCTGGTTACCAACACTGTTCTATAATCCAAACATGAAAGGCCTACCCCCTTGCTCCGACCTATCTCTAGGCGTGGGAGCGCTACCTGATGAAGGCACTGGAGCAGACGAACATCTCTGAAACTGAGGGCGGTTCCCTCCATAGAATGGAGGGCTGCTAAACTCATGCTGATCAAATCTCTCCCTCTTGCTACCCCTCATTTTTTCTCTCTCCCTAAGCTTATCTACCTTTATTTATTGGGCATGAATCATCAACCTAGCTAGATCCATATCCCTATTCAACATCGTGGTTCTACACTTTCTTAGCACCATCCCAAAAACACCGATCAAAAATTTACTCATACAAGCCTGGGTGTTGGAGATTAAATCAAGAGCATATTTAACCAACTGACTAAACTTCAAGCAGTACTCCTTAACAGTCATAGAGCCCTGCCTCAAGTTCATGAACTCCTCAATCTTGGCCTCCCTCATCTCAAGCAGAAAGAATCAGTCTAAGAATGCATCTTAGAATACTTCCTAAGTCACAGGAGCGGCATCTTCATCTCTACCCTTTCTCCATGACACAACCCAATCATAAGCAATGTCCTTCAGTCTGTAAGAGCCAACTCAACACTTTCTTCTTCCGAGACATGCATCACGTCAGTGATCTTCCTTACCTCCTCCAAGTATAGCTTGGGTCCTCATCAGTTCTCGACCCATAGAACTCAGGTGGGTTCATTCATAGAAAGTCATGAATTCTAGCCATGGCTACATGACCTCCCTACTGATTAGAAGATGGGGATCGGTTATTAGTTTGAATATTTCCAGTGACCGCTTTGGCCAACGCCTGAAAGGCTTCCCTGAATTTAGCATGGGACGCCGTCTCATTCGGAGGATCAACGGGTGGGGGATACTCTTATTGTTCCCATGAACATTCGCCCTTTGAAGAGGTATTTTCTAAAAATAGAGAAACACAGATCATTAGATAAGAAGAAGACAACCGGAGGCATGACAGAATCTGAAAAAAAAAGACATAACTTTTCCTAAAATATCTCATAGCCTCTTGCCCATAGATGTGGCGTGCTACATACCGATGAGAAAGACTCTACTCAAAGAGGCTTGTCAGATTCCCTAGGACTCCTTAGAAACCTGGCTCTGATACCACTTTGTAACGACCCAAAATCTCCTCCCAGGGCGTCACATGGTGCCTAGGCCTATAAGTAGCCGCAAGCTAACCCATAGAGCCGGTTCCTGTTGATAACCCTTAATTCAAGAAGAAAATTTGAATTCAAACACTAGCACATTCATGTTCATAGAAGGGAATAAAGGAAAAAAGAGGTATTAGGTCCAAAGGGTCATGATAAATATATCCCAACAAAACCATAATCTACCAAATAGTCTGACAAAGCCTCTACAAATCCATAATCTAGAGAGCGGATGGGACAGTCCCCCAACTAAAGCGGGACGAACTACAGGTAACAACATAGTCTTTCAGTCCCTGGTATATCTGAAGATTGGTCCTCAAAATAAGAGAACTCACCATTTTCGCCGTCGCACGAGGGTTACAAAAAGAAGTCACTACCTTGGTTTGATGGGATGATCGACAGTCCGTCGAACACTTGACGGTCCATTAGATTGACCATCAAACTTGGGCGATTCCGACAACACTTAGGAAAACGGCCATAATTTCTCACCGCGATATCGGATTTTGACAAAATTGGTATTATTTGAAAGATAAATCAATTTTTCACACCATCAGAAGTCATTTTTATAAAAAGTCCATAAGGTTAAAACACTAATCAACTAGGGAGTCCTTTCTCAATCTCTTAGGGTCAGAATTATACTTCATTCAACATGCATCTAATGTTCAAACTATGAGGGAACTTTGCGGGGTCTTACATAGATACATTGGGTACAGTGCATAGGATTTAATTTTAGGGTACGGGTGTACCAAGGTTTCCATAGGTTATACTTCAAAGTGGAGGTGTGCCAAGGTTGCCACAGGTTAAACTTGTCATGTTTCGAAACTCGTGGCCACAATCTAAAAAGTGGAGAACCTACATATTTTGTTGTTATTTTTGGTTATTTTATTTGTGTGTGATGCAAAAATAGGGGGAAAATTTGTTCTTATGGCAGTAGACATAGTTTTGATTGATAATGTTGAGTTTGTTTGATTTTGAATAATTATGCTGAAAAAGTGGTGCTCCTCCTAAAATTTTACTGATTGTGTTATGTGTGTATGGGATGATTATGAATTTGATAATTGCATTAGAATTAGGGATATAATAACTAGGGCTAACAATTGCTTAACTGGATAGGTAGTACCTAGAAATATGACCTTGTGCGAGTGTGTGTGAGGCGTTAATTAGTACCTGCTGTGTCAAAATCTAGAAATTGCTCAGTTGCTCTTGCCTAGGGTTCAGGATTGTCGAATAGGAAATGATCATAGGTCATTCTTATTTTGAGTCCACTCGAACGTAAATGCCTAACTAGATGTGATATGAATCCCTTGATTCTAAAAGTTTAGCCTAATTGACCCATTTTTGTTGATTACATCAATTTCACCTTCCCATTTAACTTACAATGAACCTGTATTGGGCCTGGTCCTCCTTCAACATTATACACCTCAACTCAGGAAAATCACCTAAGTTAAGGATGGTTATTATAAGGGTGCGTAGAAAAAAATGAGTATGATAAAAGACGTGTAGAAGAAAACAAAGAAGGATAGGTGCGGTGGAAATAAAAGATAATAAAAGAAAAAGAAAAATTACAAGAAAATAAAAAGAAAAAAAATGCACCTGGTATGGTATGAATGTGCTTTAAAATAAAAAAAAGGGAGACATAAGGGCAGAAATAAAATGAAGAAAAAGTAGCAAATAAGTGGTCCCCAAATAAAGCGTAGTGTCAAGGAAGCGTAGTCACTAAAAAAATCCCAAAAGATACCAAATCAACCCCAAACCTACGTTACAAGTCGAATAAAGTCCTTTAGTGATTCTATTCTCACTATTCGAAACTCAGGAAGAGAGCATATGGGCAAGCCTATGGTATTTTATATACATCGGCCGATATTTCTTTGAGAGAAAGAGTGTCTTTTGTAATATCCCTGAATAACTTGAATGATCTAAATTGAGTGAATGGGATTTTTTTTATTGTGAGTGCACATGGGTTATGTTGTTTGGTTGCTAAACTGTTGGTAACTGTGATTTGTATATATGCCTAGTTGTTTATTACTAATGTAATACCATCATTGGATTCTTTTTTGTTATTCCATGTACCAAATCGATATACACAGTTGGGTTCTTGAAAAGTTAACACTAGAGGGGAATAAAAATAATGAAAATTTAAATGAAAAGTCTCTGGCATAGGTTAATATTTTCTTATTTAAGCATCATTGTTGCAGTTGGTAGTTTTAATTTTTATTTTGCCTGAGGACACGCAAACTTTCTAAGTTGAGGGTGTTGATGCAACGTGAAAATATGGCACTTTCGATGCTTAAAACAAAGAATTTATGCTTAGACTTAGGTTATTTTGGTAGATATAATGTGGTTTTGTGGTTGTTGTGGGTAAAACAGGGAATAAAAGTCTTGGAATAGAATATAAAGAAAAAAATGTTAAAAAGATTAAATATGTGCATCATACGAGGCACCTTTCTAGTCGTCAACACATCATACGGCTCGTAATCGACTCGTAAGGACAACAGTAACAAAAGCCAGGTAGAATTATGTGAAGGGAAGATACGACTAGAGCATATGAATTGTAAGATGAGGCTATGAGTCTGGAGAAGCAGTTGTCAAGAGAATAGAAAGTAAAGTTAGATTTAGAGGTAAAGTCACAAAAGAAGACGAGTCAGAAGATCTGAGTATGACTCGTATTAACCAACCCTAAGCCACCCAGTGTCCAGAGCGTAGAAAAATGAATGCCCAGGTAGTAACGAGTGAAGACCATAAGTCGTATGGTCAAGGTACAACTTGTGAGTATGAGTCGTAAAGATAATAGAAGCCTGAAGCCTTGGAAGATCATTCACTGGAAAACATATGATTAGCACAGTACGACTCGTAAGAATACCTTACGAGTAGACGACGCGAGTTGTAACTTGTGCCAACTTACTTTTCCTGTCCACTTTAATTAGGATTTCTGGGTTGTTTTGAGATACTATAAATACCTTAGGGTTATTCCTTTATTAGCACTACAAGAATCTTAACTTTTTATGGCGTCTAAGTCGCTGCTAATGTATGAAAAATTGCCACAAATAATTTTTAGTGGTGACAAAAGGGTTGTAGCAATTAATTCCGTAACTAAAAAATTTTTGTGACGACATATGTAAGTCGCCACAACACATACATTCTATGATGACAAAACTTGCCACAAAAAAGAAGCAAATACGCCACAAAATAAAGTTTAAAAAATCAATGTTGGGATAGTCGCCACTGTAGATGAGGCTTTACCCGCGACCATTGTCACCACAAATGCTTTAGTGGCGATTTTTTGTCGCCACAGAAGGTTGAATTTTATTTTTTAAAAAAAAAATTGACTTTTTGTGGAGACTATGGGTCACCACTAATACTTCCTCTTTGTGGCAACTATGGGTCGCCACTAATACTCCCGTTTTGCGCTGACTATGGGTCGCCACTAATACTCATTTTTTTTCCAAAAAAAATATAAATTATATAATAATACAATTATAGTACTTAGAGGTACAAAGACGATATTAAAATATATTTCTCCACAAGAGAATTATATAATTTTTAATGGGTAACAAATCAGTGTGATATACATATGAGAAAGAAAATCACAAAATATCTTCGAACTTCTTATGGCTAACAATTCCCATTATGAAATTACCTGTCTCTGAAATAAAAAAAAAAGTTTCAATTCTAACTTATTAAACTAAAATAGACTAAAAGGACAATGAAACTAATAGAAAGATCTAGCCAGTAAAAAAGAAAGATCTCAATTCAGCTAACACCACCAAACTTATTCATGCTAGGCATATAAATTCCTAACACATTTTTTCTTAAGGATTTACTTAAGAATTATTGAAGACACTGATGAGATCATTTACTTAACTTCCACTTTATTTTATCCATTATGTAGTCCTAAAATTCGGTTAACTCTCACCAAAATTTCCTTTGTAAATAGGCCTATCGAAAACCTGTCATCTAATCAGAATACATATAAATACGTTTCACAGAACATTACAACAAATATGTTACTCAACTGATAATACACGAGGCTCCACTTGGCCTTATAGTCAAATATTAAGTACAATCAATGTAAAATGGATCCATAGAGAACTTTAAACTCATTAGAATTAATTTTTCTTTTAGTGGAACTAAAAGGATGAAAAATCCTTTTAGTGGAATTACTTTTGTTCAATTTTTAATTACTAACACAAAAAATAAAGAAGCAAAACCAAAAATATTTCAAAGTATCTGAAATTGTACCTTCAAAGCTTTGCAAGCATATAATTTCTCCGTTTTTTGGGCGAGTTAGAATGGAAAGAAATATAAGGATGTTTGCAAGCATATAATTTCAAACGATTTCTCTATTTTCCATGCTTGAGTAACTTAGCTTTCTATGCTTGTTGGCTTCACAATTATGTTTGTAACTTATTTTTGATCTTAAGCATGTAACAATAAAGTTGTTGTTAAAATAGAAGTACGTATCACTTTTATCTCTCTCTCTTTCTCTCTCTCTATATATATATATTATGCAGTGATGTACGTAGTGCATAGTTTTTAAAATCAGATCATAATAATCAACTTAAAAGGGGAGAATTTGTAGCGTCTGCCATAAATAGGCGCGTACGAAGAGGTATTATTTATTATTTTTCTAAAGAAGAATTAATGTAGGAAAATAAACAAGGCAGGCAAATATTGATATGGGCAGCTTAACAAAAATGGTAAGGAACTAATCACGTAAAATTAACATGTCAAGCAAAATGATCTACACATTCTAAATAAGGACAAAAGTGGATACCTAGAACTTATATATTAAATAGCAATATATCAATATCAACCCTAATCATAATAAGAAAATAAAAGCAATTAATATCAGCTAATCCGCCATAACTGCAAGAAATCTGTCCACAAGAAATAAGTTTTCGACATCCAACGGAATAGTATTTCAGCAGCAACATAATTAGTAATGAATAAAGGGTCATGAAATCAGAATTTTGGTTAAGAATAAGCACTACCATGACTGAAATTTTCACGCATAATAGTACAGATTATAAAATAAATACAACTAGCAGATTTCACCAGATTCACAACAATCATTTCATCAATTTTTAGATCACGAAAAGTAAACAAACAAAAAGTAAAATTTGAGCTCACACCATAAAATGGACTCTTAACACCCATTGATTTTTAGTGAAGAGGGTTACTGGGTATGGGCATGGAGATAGGGGGAAGGATGGCGGCTGTTGGCGGTATTTTAAAAGGCGCCAGATCCGGCTACTGGCAGCGGCAACGGACTGAGAGGTGGTGACGCCATGGATGGTGTGTCGATGTTGACAATAGAGAAGAGATCAGAGGGAGCGATGGCTGGTTTAGCATGACTGATAGCTGGTGGCATCGGATGTTATAGCAGCGGGAGAGGAGAATGGAAATGGCTTGTGGTGGTTTCACTAGAGTATCGAAGCAACGGCTCCGATGTAGAGGGAAGATGGAGAGATAAGGCCTTGGGGGTCATTTCACCGACCAACGGTGGCTGGCGGCAAAGAGGAGGTGGCGGTGGAGGGTGTTTGGAGAGATGAAGAGGGAGAAAAGAGAAGGAGGCAGATGAATTTAGAGAAAAAAATATTTTGGATTAGGGTTTTGTTTATTCTTTAAAAGGAAAGGGAGGCTAATCTGATCTTAGCCGTTGGATCAATTCAGATCAGCGGCTGAGATTAAAATCATTTAAAAAGATGTCCAAAAATTAATTTGAAATTAAAATGTCATCAATTAGGCTAAAATTGGTATTAAATTAGGTAAAATTTGATAGAAAATGGCAAAAAGATAAATGAATTTAGACAAAGTGATTTTAATTTATGTTGTTATTTAAATAATAGTAAATAAAATAAATAATAATAATGATAATAATAATAATAGTATAAAATAAATAATAATAATAATAATAATAATAATAGATAATAATAAATAATAATAATTTAGACAAAGTGATTTTAATTTATGTTGTTATTTAAATAATAGTAAATAAAATAAATAATAATAATGATAATAATAATAATAGTATAAAATAAATAATAATAATAATAATAATAATAATAATAGATAATAATAAATAATAATAATATTAATAATAAAATAAATATTACTAAATAATGGAAAAGTAGACAATATATTTGCAAAAATGTGAGTATGCACAGTTACCAATAATTTAATAAAATTATGTAAAAAATGTTATATTTGAATTAATAAATTGTAAAAAATGATATCAAAAAATTAATAAAATAATTTGTACATTTTAAATCATGAATGTGGCACGTAGAAAATTTTTTTGATGCAAGAAAAATATTAACGATACTATAATTTAAAAGTTAATAATTTTACTAAAATATCAGCCTAAATGTAGTACCGAGAGGTCAAAATTGGGTGTCAATAATTATAACCACTAAAAAAAATTTAATTTACCTATATAAGTGGGCAGAATAACAAAATAGAAGTATTAGTGGCGGCAAAAAAGATGGCCACAACAAATCTCCCTTTAGCAGCGATTAAGTCACCACAAAAAACTTTTAATAGCGACAACTCATAGGTCGCCACTAACCCAAATTTTATTGAAAAAATTACTACTTATTTGTGGTGACCTACACATAGTCGCCACTAAATATGTCATTATTAGTGGCGACTAAGTCACCACAAAAGACTTTTAGTAGCGACAATTCCTAAGTCGCCACTAACCCAAATTTTATTGGAAAAATTACTACATATTTAAGGCGACCTACACATAGTCGCCACTAAATATGTCATTATTAGTGGCGACTTTAACGGTCGCCCCTAAATCTTATACCTTTTGTGGTAACCTTTGTATGTCGCCACAAAAATCCTAACTTTTGTGGCAACTGTTTTTTTCGCCACTGAAAGTCGTCACAAAAAACTATATTTCTTGTAGTGTAGGTTACATTTCCTTACATACATTTACAGTACTTTTGCAACTCTTTACATACTTTGATCATTAAGATTATGTTCTTGAGATCTTTGGGTTTTTATTCAATTGAAGACTTTGGATTTTCTTCTTCTTATTCTTGTGCAATTAATTACATGTGTTCTTTGTTGATTATCATAGATTGTTGCATGAACATGAGCGGCTAATTTCATTGACTAGGATTGTGAGAACCTTGGCGAATTAACTACATAAAGGAAGTGGGAGATTCGTCTATTCTAACGTAGATGCATGTAACTTAATCTTTTTCATCTTAATACCTCAGAGCTACTGTAGAAGCTTGGGGATAGCCTGGATTCGATAACGTCCTCACAAGGAAGTTTAGATTGGGAAAAGGGATTAAGACAGTAATTTTATATTCACATCTATCTTATTATTCCTCCATCTCATCTAATCAACTTGAGACCCAAAAAGTGAAAGTTGAGATGAAGTCATAGACAAGGAGCAATAAAGAGAGGCCCTAAGACTCACAAGGTAAAGGGTAATATTCACCAACACATTCACAAGACGGTTGATAATACATATCTTGCCAACTTTATATGTAGAGCAGCAGAATAGGTGGGTTGAACACGAGAAATTTATGGAGTTGAGAATCCAAGGAGAACACTGTCCTAATATTCGTATTTTATCATTTACAAACTCAAAGCATTCAAGTTCGGTTATTACTTACTATTGATTTTCAAATTTCCCCTATTTAATTTTTCGCATTGCTCATGAATTTCATCAAGTTAAGCAATTGTTCAATGTTTTCCCTGTGGATTCGACCCCAACCTAGTTGGGTTACTATATTTTGCATCGACCGCAGCATACTTCTTTGGAGGTTAGTTTTGGGCGACATCAGCCTTCCTAGAGTATCTTTCCAAAGTTGATAGAGAACTATCTTTATCCAATTAATTCACAAGGTTGCATATCCTTTGTAGAGAAATAGATTATCTGGTTGACCAAACAATAGGCGACTCAAAAAATAATAGAAAAGAGACAACAAGTATTCAATATGATAAAAGAGAAAAGCTTAGAAGGAATTAACTTACAAGAATAAGAACTCAAAAACTAATCAACAACTATGTAGATCAATTACTAGTTGAAAATTAGTTATAGGAATCAAAAAAGTGATTAGGAAATGAAACTAGGTTGTTCGAACCTGAGAAAATTGGATTTTAAGAAGGTTGATCTGCATTGGGTGAAATGTGGGCGCATGTTGCGATATTCCCTCATGGATCAGGGCACAGATCCTAGGCAGAAACTCACCAGTTGGTCTGCCTTGGTGATTTCTAGCGCACTTATTGATCTGCTAGCGCAGATGAGGGCGCAGATCCCCTTGATCGAAGGCTGGCAACTTTTAAAAATTGTGGTCTTGTGGTCCTCCTTGCACTTCCTTGACCTAGTACTTACTCTTTTTGGTAAATTTCTTTTGCGCCAACATGTACTCTATTTTGTTTCTTTGATCTTTTTGGATCTAACAACAGGCTTTAAATATTCTTCTTCACAATCTGTGGAGATCATGAAGAACACTTGATCATTCAAAAATTGACTCTCAATTGAACGAGCTCTAAATTCAACAAAATTTTAACCACGATCTCTCTTTGACCTCCCGATCAAAAGCCACTAGTTTTAGACTCCAATTCTCAACTAATTGTTCCCAAAAATCAAACCTACTTGCAATTGCTTCAAACTCTGAAGAACACACCTTGAACGTGGTGAACTCCAAAATTGGTCCTAGTAAGATTTAACTCTGACTTCACCCAAATTTTTAGATTTACCTCCAAATGATAAGCAGAAAAAATCCTACTACAAATAACCCTTCAATTTCACCAAGATCAATAAACCCACTTTTTTTTCAAGCTTTATTGACCTTCAACAATAGTGATTTTTTCAAACAACTCCAAATCGAACCAAGTCTCATATCCAATCTTCAAAAACACTAGAAAACACTAATCTAGTGTTAGAAACTCAATCCAAGACTCGATTCAACTTCAAGTTTGAAAATTTGTGATTTTTAAAATTTTTATTTTTTTTGGAATTTTTCAACTTATGAACCTAGGATTGAAAGATGTAAGTACGAATCTCTAGCCTAAGTTCTGATACTAAATGATAAGATCCTAATCCAAAAACTAGGATCAAAATGTATATACTTAAGATGGATGAGATTTCAATCAAACAAACCTAATTGAAATCGATTCAAACACAGAATAAAGGATAGGAAGGAATAAGAGATGAGAAGTGGAGAAAGAAAAACTCAAATGGTTAAGAATTTCTAAGCAAATAATGAGAATGAGAATTCAGCTGTCACTAATCTAGAATTAGCTACACCAATCTAGCCTAAAGGGAATCCACCCTTGAACTATACTCTCAAAGGAGTTCTTCAAATCTCAAGACAAAACATTCTAAGAAAGAAAATAAGATAAGACATCTATTTATACTTATTGCCTTTACAAAAATAGTCTATTATACAAAAATAGCCCAAAAGTGACTATTTTGGAAATAGCAAGGGCCCTTCTTGTTTGCCTAAATGACAATAGATCACCCATGGCTTTGTGTATTTATTGCTCCATATCTTCCTCTGGGATCAAGCTATCATCCATATGTGGAGCTCCTCCTAATGTACTCGAGGTCAGGATGAACAAAAAAAAGGATTAATATTTTGAGGTCAGTTTTTGGGTCATTTTTCCATGAATACCGACCTTATGAGATTTATTTTCTATCTGTTTTGATGGTTTCTTTAGTAGTATATACTATCGTTAATTCTTTATATTCTTATTATATACGTCCTTACAGGTTTCATATAATGAAATTTCGAAAGGTCTAGTAGTTATGTTTATGTATGGCGAAAGGTTTCTTATGTTCCATGTGAGCCATATGTTCAACTTTTCAAATTTTGAATGATTCATAAAATGTTACATGTAGGGGTGGCAAACGGGCGGATTTGATTGGATTTGGACGGGTTAAATATGGATCGAGCAAAAATGGTTTGGATTACAATCCGCCCATATAAATATGGGTAAATATAGATTTGGTCAAATATGGATTGGGTAAAAATGGTTTCAACCCAGTTTAACTCCTAAAGTCAAAAACTTAAAACTTCTGTATCATATCAACTTGACTTTTTTTTCGTTTGCTTTTTTTAAAAAAAATTCCTGTCTCTCACTTCTATATGTAGCCTCTAGTTTTATTTTTTTATTTTTTTATTTTTTCATTTCTTTTTTTCTCTCTTCTATCTCTACCCTTTGCTTCTCTTTTTATTTTCTTTTCCTTTTTAGTCTCCTTTTTTTCTATTTTTTTATTTTGTTTTGTTTTTACTTCTTTCTCATTGTTTTCATTTTGGGTTATATTTTACGTTTTATATTTTTTTTATTTTTGAAGAACATGGTTAAACCGAGTACAAATTATGGATGATGACTGAAATATCATAACTACTGAGTATATTTATATTTACCATCATTTTTTTTCTTTTTCCTTTTCTCCTTTTTCATTATTTTTCTCTTTTTGATTTTTTTTCGTATTTATTTTTCAATTCTTTCTTTATGCTTTTTTCCTCTCTTCTATATCTAACTTCTACCTCTCTTTCCTTTTTTTTTTTCTTTTTTGTTTTTTTTTTCTATTTTTGGTTTTCTTCTTTATTTATGATAACGAAATTACCCTAAGCGCGTATTGATTGATATTCGCCCAACATTTATAATTTACGTAAGTACACTCAAGCGGACTCCACCTAATGGACAGATACAGAGATAGTATCCTGAAAGATCTTGGGATTTCATTCGTCAAACCAAATATCATTAGCAGTCGCAAGAAGTAAACAAATCAAGGTTTCTACGTACTTCCTGCCTTGCCTGACCCTAAGCTCTTATACAAATACAAATGTTACATTTGTATCATATGAAAGATGTTTATACAACTTGAACCATACGCATACTAATGATACTTGTATATATACAAATATATATGATAAATTTGATATACAAATACTAATGACACATTTGCATTGAATGATACATTGTATATTTATATATTTTAGTCTCGAGAAAATACAATTAATTCATACACTTATTTGTATATAAATACAAATGATAAATTGTACATATTGGCAACTAATCTATTCAAACAAATAATAAAATTATTTGAAATATATAGTACGATACAAATAAATTTAAAGTAAAAAAAATAAAATATAAAATGCAATGAAAAAAATGAGGAAAAAAAATATTAAAAAGAAGCAAAATGACGAACCAAGAATGAAAAAGGGGAAAATGGAAATACAAAAAAAAAAAAAAAGAATGCGAAGAAAAAAGAAATAAAATTGAAAAAGAAAAAAATTGATGAAATAGAAGAAAAAAAAAAGAGTGTAAGAAACGAGTAAAAAATAAGTGAAAAAAAAATAAAAAAAATAAAAAAAATTAAAGGAAAAAAGAAAGAAAAAATAGTAAATTAAAGGAAAAAGAAAGAAAAAAATGGATAATAAAAAAAAAAGAGAAATAAAAGATAGAAAAAAATAATAATAAAGGAGTGAGACTATCAATTATATTTAATTGATAAGGCATGCTATAAATTGTATAGGCTAAATGGAATAATTAGAAGCTTAAATTAATTAACTCATGTAGGTCTCAAGCAAATATGAATGATCAATAAGAATGACAAAGGGAAAAATGAAAAAAAATATAAAGAAAAAAGAAAAAAAATAGATGAAAAAATGAGAAAGAAAAAAATAAATTTTAAGAAACGATTAAAAAATGAAAAAGCAAAAAAGTAAATTAAAGGAAAAAAGAAAGAAAAAAAAAAGAAGAAAAAAAACTAGAAAATAAAAAAAAAAAAATTTTAAACATAGGTGGGTGATCTTTGTATTTAAATGGGTACCCATATTTTATCCATTTTGTCCATATTTGTATCAGCTTTTAAAATAAGTTGAAGTCCATATTTACCCATTTAAAATATGAGTAATTCAATTCAATAAATATGAGAAATACTTACCATGATAAATTACATAGAATTTTTAGAAAAAGATATGAGAAACATACAGACAGATATCTTTATTTTCCATGTATTTGTCTATATTTATTTTCATCTGTCTGTGGGCTAAAATTATCAACATTAGTTACATGCATGTAGATGGTTCGGGGTAGATATGTCTCTGTGGTTCGTTTGATATAACTCAAATATATTGGATGCCGGTCACTTTCTCCTTCAGATTTGGGGCGTACTGCAGACAAGACCTTATGCATTTTTGCGTTCTCCAAATTTTAAAGTTCATAATTTCATTGTATAGGAAGCACTGCTTGTACCTTGATATGTACTCCTTCCCTTATATCGCGAAACACAATATTCCCTCTGAATCATTTAACATACAAAAACAAGAAGTGAGGCATCTCACTTTGTTAATAGCGTTGTGAGCAAGAAAGGCTACAAAAATAAAGTAGAAGTGTGAGAAATGGAATTTTAATGGTTAAATAACCTTTCCTCCTTTAGGTGAAAAATGACAGAGAATATATCCATTACTTCCTTCCAACTCCACATTCTCACATGATGGAAAATTGTTTCCTTGATAATTATATATAGAGAGAGAAACTTACAAGTAGGTATACACCCAAAATAAACAACATGATAGAAATGTCAATATCAGCTTGCTCTGTGATATTTGTAGTCGTTTTCTTTTATCTATCAGTATTTTCGTTTACAAATATTCATGCTCATCATTGTAGTGAAAAATTCTTGTCAGAGGCAAAGCAGAGAAATCTAATTAATATAACATTTTGCAAGAAATATGTAGAAAGCAACGGTGTCGAAATAGCCATGTATCTACGCGAAAAATCTCGAAGGCTTGACATAATGGTGGGAGCTATGTTAGAAGAACAAACAGGGTGGCTAGCTTGGGGTTTGAACCCTGGTCCAGTTGCTAGAATGGTTGGGACACAAGCTCTCATAGGTATCAAAACCAGGAACGGGGACTTACTTAAAGATAAATACAATATCACCAGCTATACCAAGATAGGTTGTCAACTATTGCCTTCTCCCATTGACTTGAACATAAGCAACTTCAATTTCAGTTACATTAATTACCTTCAGTATCATGTTATACAAGCAACTATTATTCTTCCCATGAAATATGACGTGTCTAGACTAAATCATGTGTGGCAACTTGGAATTGATGTGGCAGTAGGGAAGGAACAACCAATGATGCATCCCAAAGGCCTCAGAAATTATGATAGCACTGAGACAATTAACTTGAGAACTGGCAAGGGTCGAGGCAATAGAGTTCATACATCTTCCCGAATACGAGAGGTAAGTCAGCCTTCTATTAATTTTTTGTATCAATAAATTGTATTCCTTTTGTCCCAATTTATGTGGCAAAATTTGAATTTCGAGAGTCTAACTATATAGATTAGATCGTGAATTTGGGGATGAAATCTTCAAGTTTTTTGACGTAAAATTTTCATACTTGATAACTATGTAAAAAGTACTATAAGTCACAATAAGTGATATCAAGATATTTGAAAGCTATATGAAAAAAAATATGGTAAAAAAATACTTATTTAATTCTCGATAACCAGAAGGTAAAATATAAATTGAAATGGAGAAAGTAGTAACTTTTTGCCAACTCCGTATGCATATAGCTGATATATATAAGAATGCGCATCTATCATTTTATGCTATCCTTTTCTTGAAATTCTTCTACGTGTACTAACTATTTTTGGTATGCGCTATTGCACACCAATCTCATAAGATAAAATGTGGGATGATTTTATCTCGTATATAATTAGTGGAATAAAGTATAATAATTTCATAGAATGTATTAAAATAGTTGATTTTGTTGTCTATATATAGAAGGTAGGATAGCTATCTTTTTGTCTCACATAAATGGATCCAAAAGAGTAAGATTTTAGTCAACTTTTTTGTAAAACAAAGAGAAGCTTCACATAACTAATATCAATTATGATAGAAATAAATATAATATAAAAGTAAGAGTAACGACATTATTTCACCCTTAAATTTATCTGCACAATTTACTTTAAATCTTTAATTTTATGGATAATTAATATACCCTCTTTAATAACTTTAAAGTGTATTAAACACAATTTACTTTAGATCGTTAATTTTATGGATAATTAATATACCCTCTTTAATAATTTTAAAGTGTATTAAATTAAACCCTGTGAAGCTTAACTAAAGTCAAGCTTCCATTTGTTGGACCATGCGTGTTTTCATTCGTCCATATCATTTAATGATATACGTTATTTGATATATTATATTTTTATTAAATTATTAATGTTCAATCCGTTCCTAATTATAACTCGGTCCAACACTAACAAATACCCATTAAACACCATTTCTCTTCTTTCTTCACCTAAAATCACGATTCCGTTCTATCACATCACTCAATTTCACCGGTGAATATTATGAAGTTAATTGCTCCGGTGGTGATGTTGGTGGCTGGGTCTTGTAAAATCGATAAACAAAGATGAGAAGGAGAAATAGGGACATTCTCAACAATTCTCCTTTTTCATTGTCGTCGTCGCCGCCGCTAAATCTATATTCCGAAAAATTACATCGGAGGAGAAGAAAAAGACTAGATGAAGAAGGAGAAACTTAGAGGAATGAGTTTGATTCATTTATGTTTGGAAGCTTTCAATTTAGAAATTGCTACTTATATAAATTTTTGTTGAGTACTTTTGCGGCATTGAAGATAATATATAATTGTTGCTAGGGGTGCAAAACAAAAGGAGGAATAAGATAGGGGATTACCTATGGGCTAGTGAAGGGGTGAAATAGGATGGAGATGAAGATGGAGGAAGAGGGATGAAATTAAAGAGATCCCCAAAAGAAGAAAGGTATTGTATGTCTGGAATGAGCAGCAATGGAGAAAAAATAGGTTGGAGAAGAAAATTAAAAAACAATTTAAAAAAAAAAAGTGGGATCACAGATTTCATTTATCTTAATTAAAAATTCAATGAAGTCCAAAAAAAACTAATATATCATGAAAGAAGATTAAACATATAAGTTATATGTTAAATAAAATAATGTCATGTGTATGATTGTGTTAATTTAAATTTTTCTTTCTCTTCTCAGACATTTTTTGAAAAATGAATTTATTATCTCTGCTTAGAAAGATATTTAATACACTTTAAAATTATTAAAAGATATATAATTATCCATAAATTTAAGAATTAAAAAAAAAAACATCATGCAAACAAGTTTAGAAATGAAATGATAACTTTTCTCTTTCAACAATTCTGATTTGGAAACAATTTTGTTATATTGGTCAACTAAGTATTTGGGCAATTAAAGAATTAAAAAATAAAAAGGATAGCTCTTGTACAATTGATACTCACTTTATTCCATTTTTTGTGAGGCTTGTGAGGGACAGTAAAATTTGTCGTCCAAAGGAAAACAATTGCACATACTGTACGTATAAACAAATATACTTGACGTCAACATATTACCTACTTATTACTTTACACCTATATATAAGCATGAGTGAGTAGGCAGATAACACTTATCATGTCTGTTTTCAACTGTCTATTTATAGTCGAGGGTATTTTTATAGTTTCATATTTTTTGTTCTAATATAATTATCTTATTTTTATTTTAATCTATTATACACTTAAAATTATATAAAAAATATTATAAATTATAATAATTAAAAATATAAATTATTTGAAGGTACATAAAAATATTTGGTTGACTCAAAATTCTATTAGTGCAACATAAATTAGGATATATTATTTAAAAATTTCTTGAAAAGTAATATAAATTACAAAAATTAATAAATTAAAATATTTGAAAGATGTATAGTAAATTTGTTTGGCTTTTCAAATTCTACAATGTCATATAAATTGTTGGAATAGAGAGAGTAACATAGATTACTAGAAAATTACATAGAAATCTTAAAATTAACAATTTAAAATATCTAAAATTATATAACAAATTTGATTGATTTTCTTAAATATTTCATCAATGCCACATAAATTGGGATAAAAAGAGTAACATATAATATCTGAAAACTATGTAAAAGTATTATAAATTAGTAATTAATAACTTCAAAAACTTAAAAGTCATACAAAATTTGATGGACTTTCTAAATTTCATTTGTATCACATAGATTGGGATAGTAAAAATAACCTACATTGGGTCTGTGCTGACACGAGCTTGCGTGCTTCCAGCTGTCTGGTTTTGATCGAAAATTTTTTTGTACATATTTTTAATTTATTATTTTATTTTTATTTTCAATTTGTTATATATTTTAAAATTACGTAGAAATATAAATTGTAATAATTAATAATTTAAATTGTTTGGAGACACATAAGAAATTTTTGTTGACTAAAAATTCTATCAATGCAATATAAATTGAGATATATTATTTAAAAGTTTCATGAAAAGTAATACAAATCACAATAATTATCAAATTAAAATATTTGAAGAATGAATAGAATATTTGTTTGACTTTGCAAATTATATGTCATATAAATTGGAATAGAGGGACTAACATATATTACTTGAAAATTAAGTAGAAAGTCACACAAATTATACTAATTAACAACTTAAAATATCTAAAATTATATGCTAACAAATTTGATTAACTTTCTCAAATAATTCATCAATGACACATATATTAGGACAAAAGAGTAACACATAGTATCTGACAATTATTAAAAAAAGTACTATAAATCAATAATTAATAACTTTAAATATTTAAAAATCATACAAAAAAATTGATGTACTTTTTAAATTTCAATCTGTACCACATAGATTGGGATTAAAAAAAATAATATGCATTGGGCTTGTCTTGGCACTAGCTTCATTATCTGGTACTGTAATAATCGTTAATGAGTAGGCAGCTGAATCAGACAGCTGACGGTTTTCATGCCTCCTTCTAGCTGCTTGATTTTGATCGAGAACATTTTCATAATTTCATATTTTTATTTTTATTTAATTATTTTATTTTTATTTCCAATCTATTATATATTTGAATATTGGGTAGAAAGTATTATAAATTACAATAATTAATAATTTAAATTATTTAGAGACACATAAAAAATTTTGGTTGACTAAAAATTCTATCAATGCAACATAAATTGAGATATATTATTTAAAATATTCATAAAATTAATATAAATCACAGTAAATATCAAATTAAAATATTTGAAAAATGAATAAAAAATTTATTTGACTTTTCAAATTCTATCAATATCATATAAATCAAAATATAGGGAGTAACATATATTACTTGAAAATTAAGTAGAAAGTCATACAAATCATACTAATTAAAAACTTAAAATATCTAAAACTATATACTAACAAATGTGATTGATTTTCTGAAATAAACATCAATGCCACATATATTAGGACAAAAGAGATTCCACATAAATAGTAAATTGGGATAAAAAAGTTTTCCTAACATAAATTGGGCTCCAATATTTTCTCTTATTATATATATTAGAAAAGCTACTTTCAACATGTTAGCTTGTAGGAATTGAGTAAAAGATTGAGGATATTTTAGTCATTTTTCAAGATTATTTGCTTAAAAAATTTATATTTTGTGCTGCATTATTTGTATTTTATTAAAAGTCTTAGAAAAAGCTCACTATCTTTCATTTAATTACAGATTATGTCCTTTCAAAAAACTCATCTTTTTTCTATTTAATTACAAAATTGTCCACAAGCTACATTGAAATATCCTAAAATTATAATGGCGGGTGCGTCCCATATTACTTTCCAAATTGTCATAGTTTAATTTAAATTGTTCAAATTTAATAAATTTAGGTAATTTACTATGATGACAATTTTATATTAATTAATTATAACATAATATTTAAGGTAAATATTATTTTAATTAAATTTCATTCAAAATTAATTTTTTTACTTATTTATTTTAGTAATTCTAAATTTTAAAATTATTTCTGTTTTATATAGAAATACAAATATTTATAATTAACTTTAAATTTTTGAAGCATAAAATTAACAAATTTAAATTTCCAATAAATATTTTCTTAAGATTTGTGTTGAGTCAAATTTATCAAGTAAAAAAGAAATAAATAAAAACATATAATAAAATTTTTCTATTGTAAGAGGTAAACATAATGCACTATCCAATAACATATATTAATGTCGTATTTTAAACATGGCATCCCATATTTGATTAATATACTACTCTTGTGAGTTATCAATGTTAGTATTGGATATGATACATGTATGTTAATTTTTATAGGAATAACATAATCGATTTTGAAATTTAAACTCTAGGTGTTAATTATTTGACGGCTTGTAATCCATTACATTACACCAAATCAAAGCAAAAATTTTAACGTTATATAAAACATATTTTACTCATATAAATTTTTCAGGCCGCTTCGATAATTTTTCATTTTTTTTT
Source organism: Capsicum annuum (assembly GCF_002878395.1). Classification (NCBI taxonomy): domain Eukaryota; kingdom Viridiplantae; phylum Streptophyta; class Magnoliopsida; order Solanales; family Solanaceae; genus Capsicum; species Capsicum annuum. The sequence continues at coordinate 166,327,024 of NC_061113.1, forward strand.
TGATAAAACTAAAATGTTGTCTAATTTACAATTTTAATTAAAGAAATCTAATAATTTGTCTAATGTGCACAGATAAAATTTCAATAGTCAAACAAATTTATTTTTCAAAAAATTAAAAAATATAAAATATTTGGCTGACTGTCAAAATTATATCAGTGTCACTTAAATTGAAATAGAAGAAAAATTACTATAAATCACAATAATTACAAACTTAAATTATTTTAACGATTGATTATCTAAATTCTATTTGTGTCACATAAATTAATACAAAAAAGAAACATAAATTGGGCACGTGCTAGCACGTTTTGTCGATATCTAGTATAATAAGAGGAAGTGAGCAACATTCCGTCGTCCTCCTTGCCGAACATTCGACTACTTGCATTGTGATTTTATTATATCATCCTTAATGAATTATTATATGTCATTTATATATAAAAAATAATAATATTTAATAAAAAAATAAAATAGACATTTATGACATGTCTGCTTCAGCTGCTTCAACCATAATTTTACTATATCAATCCTAATTAATTATTATAAGTCACCTAAGTATTACAAAATTAATATTAAAAAATTATTATAAAGTCATTTAAGTATTAAAATATTAATAATATTTAATGCTAAATTAACTTGACGTCATATATGAGACCCACTTAATTTTTATCTAAGAAAAAGTGAGCAACTTTCTATCGTCATCTTTGCTGATCATTCAGTTGTTTGCTCCGTGATTTTACTATATTATCCCTAATTAATTATTCATGTCATTTATGTATTAAAATAATAATATTTAATTAAAAAAAGTAAAATAAACATTTATGACATGTCTGCTTCAGCTGCTTCAATCATAATTTTACTATATCACCCCTAATTAATTATTATAAGTCATCTATGTATTAAAAGATTAATATTAAAAAATTATTAGTAAGTCATTTAAGTATTAAAAAATTAATAATATTTAATGCTAAATTAACTTATAGTCTTATATGAGACTCACTTAATTTTTTTCATATGTATTTTTAATAGTAATTTTATTATATCATTTTTAATTAGTCATTATAAGTCATTTAAGACATGTCTGCTTCGCTAATTCAATCGCGATTCTACTATATCACTCCAAATTAATTATTATTGTCATCTAAGCATTGAGCCGCTTAAATTGGAATAGAAGCAAAAGTATTATAAATCATAATAATTAAAAAATTAAATTATTTAAAAGGCATAATTGACTATCAATGCCACAAAATTTTGGACAAGGAGAGTAACATATATTATTTGAAAATTACATAAAAATTATTATAAATTACAATAGTTAACAACTTAAAAAACTACGTAAAAATATTACAAATCACAGTAATTAACAACTTAAAAATGTAAATGTCAATCATCCTATTTTATCACAATTTCCTTGTCTTTATCTAAAGGGTTCAGGGTGAGCAGAACCAAGACAGAGTATGTGGAATGTAAGTTTAATGACGTGAGGCGGGAGAATGAGGTAGTAGTGAGGCTAGAAGCACAGGAGGTAGGGAAGAGGGATAAGTTCAAGTATCTCGGGTCCGTGATCCAGAGTAACGGTGAGATTGACGAGGATGTCTCGCACCGTATTGGGGCGGGATGGATGAAGTGGAAACTCGCATCGGGGGTGCTGTGTGATAAGAAGGTGCCGCCCAAGCTTAAAGGCAAATTCTATAGGGTGGTAGTCCGTCCGGCCTTGCTGTATGGAGCGGAGTGTTGGCCAGTTAAGAACTCCCACATCCAAAGAATGTAGGTGGCAGAAATGCGGATGTTGCGCTGGATGTGTGGACTGACCCGAGGGGATAGAGTTCGGAATGAGACTATCCGGGAGAAGGTTGGTGTGACTTCAGTGGAGTGTAAGATGCGGGAAGCACGATTGAGATGGTTCGGACACGTGAAGAGGAGGGGCACGGATGCCCCGGTCCGTAGGTGTGAGAGGCTAGCGTTGGATGGTTTTAGACGGGGTAGGGGTAGACCGAAGAAGTACTGGGGTGAGGTGATTAGGCGGGACATGGAACAGTTACAGCTCACCGAGGACATGACCCTAGATAGGAAGGTATGGAAGATGCGAATTACGGCAGAGGATTAGGGCCAGTTCGGGTCGCTAGTGTAGGGAATAAATTGGTGGGGGTGTATTCCTGTTATGATTCCGTATTCAATGTTCCGTGTTCCGTGTTCCATGTTTATTACGAATATGTGTGCTTTCCTCCGCTGTATATTCCTGCATTCCTGCTTTACTCTGTTTTATATTCCTTATGGGTGCCGTATCTATGTTATGTCATCTGCTTCTGTGCTGTACTATGTGTTTGTGTGATATCTCGTGACTTGAGCCGGGGGTCTTTCGGAAACAGCCTTTCTACTTCATCAGAGGTAGAGGTATGGACTGCGTACATCTTACCCCTCCCAGACCCCACTAAGTGGGAATACACTGGGTTTGTTGTTGTTGTATATATTTTTAAATATATGAAAAAAATTCCTGTAAATTACAATAATTAATAACTTAAAACTTTAAAAGATATAAAACATTTGGCTAACTCTCAAAATCATATCAGTGCCACTTAAATTGGAATAGTAAAAAATATAATTGACTATCAATGCCACAAAAGTTTGCACAAGGAGAGTGACATGTATTATTTAAAAATTGCACAAAAAGTATTATAAATTACAATATTTAACAACTTAAAATAAAAAAAATTAATCTGTTATATATTTCAAAAAAGTACGTAAAAAAATACTATAAATCACAATAATTAACAACTTAAATTTTTTTAAAGATATAAAATATTTGATTAAACTATCGGACTGCCACTTAAATTAAAATAAAAAAAGTAATATAAATCTCAATAATTAAAAACTTAAATTATTTAAAAAATATAATTGACTATCAATGCCACAAAAGTTTGAACAAAGAGAGTAACATGTGCTATTTAAAAATTACATAAAAAGTATTATAAATTACGATATTTAACAACTTAAAATATCCAAAAAACTATTGAAAATATGATTGGTTATCTAAATTTTATTTATTTCACATAACTTGAGACAAAAAAATGACATATATTGAGTCCGTGCCAGCACGGGCCAACGACATCTAGTGATACGAGAAAGACAACGGAAGACACAAAACACACTCCAAATCAGTCCCCAATCTTAAGGATCCGAGGACCAAGATGGAGATCACTCTCGGATTCGCTATAAACAAGAAGAACACAAGATACAATGGTGTATATAACACCAAAAACAGCTACAAAATGTGAGGAACAAGATGAATAACAATAATAAAAGTTTCGGATTCAATAAAGGACCCAAAACAGTCCACTACACAAGATGGCAACAACAAAAGTAAAGGATAGATAGTGCGACCAAGATTATTACAAGATTAAGAATTAAAGAGTGTATTAAACTCAAAAACCCCTAATGAATGTAATAATCAAAACCACACTCTTACGGTGACCGCCAAGGGAATCAACTCACCTCAAGATCCACCATTTTCAAGCAAAGATCAATACTAGCTTTTCCAAACCCTAACTAAGACTAAGTGTTCTACTCTCAAGAGAGAGGATTTTTAATGTTTCAATCTTTCATCTTTCATAAAACTAATAGAGAAAACCTAAAAAAATCCTACTTATAGTATATTACAAAAAATGGCAAAAAAGACTACAATACCCTTAATGACCAAGGGTGGCCTTGGTGTGTGGGAAAACAATATGAATTGTCCAAAATGCCCTTAATAAAGGGCACCAAAACCGTGAACCAACAAAGGTGGTCCAAACCTGAGAGTCCTTAAGTCTTCAAGGCTCCAAGCAATCTTTCACACTCGGGTTTGATCAATGGTAGGCTCAAAACGTCCCCTCCAAGTATGATCCCGTGCCCTCCATGCAACCAAATCTTGATTCTTCACATAGTGACTTTGAATGATGTCGTCGAAAGCTAAAGCGACCATTATTCTTGTATCATCTAGTCTAGTACTTACTCCATTTCAAAATAAATGAATTATTGAACTATTTTCCAATGTTCAAAATAAATGAATTGTTCATTCTTCAAGAGATATGTTGAATTTTTTTTTTTTTCTATTTTATCCTTTCATTTAATGAGGTTGTTAAATACTTCACATTTTTTAGGAGAGTAATTAAAAGAGTAATAGTAGAAATAACCTACAATTTATGTCCCAAAAGATTTTTTTTAAGGGTTGTGTCATACCCCAATAATTTAATTATTTTGGAATGTATGGAGTATAAAGAGAAGTGGTACGTTGTTTTATCCAGCGTCCGCGAAAATTGGTGATATTTTTGTTGCATAATGATCAATTGAGAATATATGTGCAGGTTCATGGGATATTAAATATTATTGGGTGGGGTACGTTGCTTCCTATTGGTGTGATCATAGCAAGGAATTTCAGAGGGTTTCCATTACCTTGGTTGCCTAATTGGGAAAAATACCATATTTCATGCCAGACAGTTGGATACATTGTGGGAGCAACAGGCTGGGCTGTTGGAATTTGGCTTGGCAAAGCATCCAAATATTACTCCTTTCCCAAACATGCAACTTTTGGCACCTGCATCTTTGCATTTGCAACTATACAAATTGTAAGACACTCTCTTTCTATCTTCATTCTTAAACATTACTTGTAGAAATAAATTTTTGGTTTATTTCTTGAATACAAATTATCTTCTGATCTGGTTTGGTTTAATTTAACAGGTGCAGATGGTATTTTTCAACTTTAAACCTGGGAATCATGAAGAAATTCGCATGTATAGGAGGATGTTCCATCATGTTGTTGGGTATTCATTACTCGTCGTGAGTTGTATCAACATATTAAAAGGGATAAAGATAATGCATCTGGACGAGACATACTGGCTACCAGCTTATTATGGAATAGGTGGCTGCCTGGCATTTATCTTTATAGTGTTTGAAATTGTATCCTGGTTCAAATTTCTATGCGACAAGTTTAAGCTTTGGATGGATCCTGTGTCCCGACTGCATACTAAATGATGATAGCAGAGTTCAGCCTAGTACTGTTACACCAGAAAAATAACAAACAGACATCAGAGCTCAGCCTAGTACTGTTACACCAGAAAAATAACAGACACCAATACAAGGCAATAATTTGCTGAATGCTGTTTATGTTTGGACCATTGATCATTAGTTAAATTTTTCCTTCTGTTTTGGCTCGGTTCTAGCCATTCCGTTTTGTCCTATTATAAGTTTGTGTTTGTAGATATTTTGCATCTTTTGGTATGGTTAAATGCTTGTTATCTTGGCTAGAGCGGTCAATACGGGCTGGCCCAACCCATCCGAGCTAGTTCAGACAGATTTTGGAGTTTGATGGGTTAGGCCGGGCTGACCCATCAACATGATAGGCTAGAAAATAGCAAGCCTAACCCATCATTCCGTGGATTGCAGGCTTCCACGAGTCAGTCAACTTTTTAAATTATAATATTTTTATAAAACCCTCACGGCACTTATGGCGTGTTCAACATTGCCACGTCTTCTTCATCAAACATATTTGATTTCTTAAAATTTTTTGTATTTTTTATTTTAATTATTTATAGATTTTATAAACATAATTAATATTTAAATATCTGTGACGGTCCAAATAGACTTTGAGTTTGAACTCTTTTTTTTTTATTCTTAGTACTCTATTCTATTTTCTAATTATTGTTGTTTGGCTCACGGGCCAGCCCAGCCCATATTGCTCAAGCCTCACGGGCGAACGAACTTATTCGGGGCAGGTTAAAAAGCCTTGTTCTTAAACGAGCTTTAAAAATCGTAGCCCAAACTTATCAAATTATAGGTTAGGCCGGGCCAGGCCAACAGGCCTGACCCATATTGATGACTCTAATCTTGACAAAGGCTTCTATCTATATATCGTGCTGGTGATGTAATAATTTGTAATAAAAGCTTATTTGAAGAGACAAGTGCCATAATTCAAATATGGATAGACCATATAAACTACAATTTTATTTTGTGAATGTAATACCCTGTGTCTTTGAGTTCACTATGGAACCTACGACTCACTCATCGAGTCATGAAGAACCCTTATGACTTGTGAGATGTAATCGTAGTCAAGACAATGTAGGGTGTTGAGGTTCTGCTTTGGTTACAACTCATGCTAAGAAAATCGTAGTGAGACTATATGAGTTGTATAGTCCAACCGTAATTAACTCAGTGGGAAAAGCCAAATGTTTCTGGTTATATGATGACTCAACTCTACGAGTCATTATGAGTCGTATAGTAAGAGTCGTAGAGACAACAATATATAACCCCTAAGTTTTTGTTCAGTTTACGATTGGAGGTTACGATTCGTATTGAATGACTACGAGTCGTAGGGTACGACTCGTAGCTAGACTAGTAAGTACCCTTCCTGTTACTGCTAAGGATATGGGCCACTGGGAAGACTAGTTATCAAATGTCATAAGTCGTAAGGTGACTCGTGACAACTGACAGTCAAGTTTTTATTTGTTCAGTTAAGGGACCTTTTGGTCTTTTTCCTTTTTAAACTCCCAGCCTATGACTTTAAACATAAAAGAGACATTATTTTTTCCCATTCTCAATCACTTAACAATATTCTTTCTTGTCTCTCCCTCAAAAACATCAAGACTAGGGTTTCTTCTTCAAAATGCATAAGAGTTTGCCTTTTTTCATGTTATGACTTACATTATTACTATTATGATATGATAGAAATTATCTTGACTTGAAGTTTGATGAATTGCTGAAAGATTCTTACTTGAGTTTCGAGCATGTTATTTTGATATGAAGTTTCTAAGAATGATACATGAATTTAAAGATTTAAGCATAAGTTATTGAGAATAAGAAGTTCAAGCTTATAAGTTCAATTTACAAGCATTGCAACTTGATGGAAGTTCAATTTTGATCTTTTGATCTCAATTAAGATTTGAAACCCACAACTTCATTCATTTGGGTATGATTTAAGAAAGAGATGTATATTTGGTTTCTAATTACATACCCATATGCTATTTTAAGGTGGATTTCCTAAGTATGAGAAATATATATATATATATATATATATATATATATATATATTTAGCACCGAGAAGAAAATATTGTAATACCCCATACAATTCCTAGCTAATTTTATCTCAAGAGTGTGTAGTATTAGCTTCTAATTGAATGATGGTTATTCTATGAGAAATTTTCAAGATTTTCACTTTTTGTCATGTGAAAAATTCAATAAGCTTTTCATCGATATAATATTGGCTCAAATCCGATAACTGGGTCAGAAGTTACGACTATTTCAAGTTTCCGTTGTAAAACAGTGCCATATTAGTTAGTGGCATGCTGCGCCACAAAAGGGAATGGCATTTGGAAAATTTCAGTAAGGGTCCGCGATTATGGCGGGTCACGCCAGGGCCTAAATTCAGAATTGTCCTTTTCCAGTGTCTTAGCGCGATTTCATCCGCGTCGCGCCAAAGTTCCAAGTCGCAAAAGAAGGGAAAATGCGATGGCTCCGCATCACGCCATTCCTTATATTCACAATTGTCAAATTTCAGAGACACGGCGCGATGGCACCGAGTCGCGTCAATTCAAAATTTTTTTACTGAAATTACAAGACATGTTCAGGGTTAAAAGGGTAAATTTTCCACCCCTATTTAAGCCCTTTAACACATGATCATCCACTTTTCACCCAAAATACACTCTCTTCTCTCAAAAACCTCTCAAGAACAACCTAGGGCTTTTTATAAAAGATTCAGAATCAAGAATTTCCTCCATCATTCTTCACGAAATCATGAACTAAGGTATGCGTAGTGTTCATTCATGGACTTCTTTAGTCCATGAAGCCCAAGTATCTCTTTTCTAAGTTTAAGATTATTGATTTCTTTATGAATTTCATGTTGGGTTTGTTTTGTTTATGTTGAGAATGATCAATTGAATTCAAATCCATTTTGGGTGATCAATTTTATGTGGAATTGATTTGTATAGATGTATATTCATGTGAACCTATGAATAAACCCTAGATGATAAAATTAGAGATGAATCATAATGATTAATTATTGTATAATGTTGTCTACATGTGCTATATCTAAATGTGTTTGATTAAATGCCTAGATGAAGGAACAATGCCCAACTAGTATGATATCATGAAATCCCTATGTATGTACAAGTTATGCCTACACATGTTTTGATGGAATGATTTTATAAATATATTATGGATTATGATGTTAGTTATATGTTCCAGTAAGTTATGCTGGGTCAGTTTTCCTTCCATAGAGTCCTGGGGTACTTTTACACGAAATATTAGCTGTGTGCCTAGAGCCACGTCATGTTTCCACGATACTCTCAGTTAAGCTATGAATCCTTAGACTTCAGACAGTCTTATGACTCAGGAAATCTCTATGATCTCATGAACTCAGTCAGTTTTCAAATATCAGTAATATTCCGTCAGTTAATGAAATTCAGTAACTCAGTGCATGTTCAGTTCAGTAAATTACGTTCAGTGTTTATTCAGATGAGAATAGAAATTAGCACCGAGTGAACCCAAGCATGGGAACTCACTTGTTATATGAAGGTATGATTCTTATAAGCAATCCTTGCATTCCAAAACTATGTAACCAACATAGGTTAAGACATCATAGCCTGCTATATGAGGGTAGATGAGGTGGATTAGCCTCCTCTATGAGGGTTCCTACCGTTCTCACTAGAGTTACCTGTTATGTTAGGGTCACTCACATGTTGTCCTTACTAGTGGCACAGTATTGACACCCTTCTAATTAGGGCATAGATTGGACCCCAATTCAGCTATAATATATCATTTGGGGCATATCGGTTAAGTGACTACCTCCCACAGTCTCAGTATCAGTCTCAGTAAAAGAACTTAGATAGTTCTTTAGAATTTAGGACTGTCAGATACAGTCAACTCAGATACAGTACATAACTCAGCTAGTTCCATCAAATTCAGGACTGTCAGCTACAACCACTCATGTTATCAGTTATTAGAATTTGTCATTAGTCATGTTAGTCTTCAGCATACTCATGATGTCACGATTTTCAAATATAGTTACTATGTATGCATGTATCTATTCTCACATTCATATTAGTCAGTTAGCCAGTATTGTTCATGCATATGAAACCCATGCATTCTACCTACCTTACACACATACCATTATATTCAAAGTACTGACGCATTTACACTATGGTGTCTTATACCATAGGTTCAGAGACACGAGCTCTGGATCAGCAGTAGATTTTAGTTTCAGCAGTTAGAGTTAGAAGCGAGCCCTCATCATTCGAGGACATGATTATTCCCTATTATCTCATTAATCAGTTTATTAGTTGGAGTTAGTTGAGGACATGCCCCATCAGCTCCTTACTCAGATAGTTCAGTCAATTAAAGGCTTTCTAAACTATCATGTTTCAGACTTCAGTATTTTTAGTTTTGTTTTGGGTATTCTATTACCCCACACAGATGTTACATCATTTAGATTATGTTTAGTATTGAACCTTAAGTCCTTTCAGTGCATGTTTTCTCGTTATTATATCATATTATGCAGTGTACAGGTACAAATATTATTCATGGGTTAGCTTGTGGTCCTTTGGGATCATGAGCACCGTGTAGCATTTTGGGTACCAGATCTGGGGTGTTACAAACTTGGTATCAGAGCCTAAGGTTCAATAGTGTCCTAGGAAGTCTGAAGCTGCATCTAGTAGAGTCTTGTACATGGGTGTGTTGCGTTCCATATTTATGTACAAGAGGCTATAAAATGTTTTAGGAATAGTTTCCCCTCTTTCAGTATCTATGTCATGCCAGTGAGGATAATCTCAAGTCAATCTCTCAGTCTAATTCATTCTTCATTTATTTTACAGAATATGCCTCCTAAAAGAAGAGATGGAAGTCAGTGTGCCCCTCAGCCCGAAGATCCTTTGGGCAAACATATTTATCATACAGAGTTCCAAGCTGTATTCACTACTCTTGCTAACTCAGTTGCTACTCATAATAAATGACCAGCTATCGTTCTGATCAATCCAGTGGCCAATTCAGCTGCAGCTAGGATTCGAGATTTCACCCGAATGAATCCTTCATCCTTTCTCGAGTTTAAGACAGATGAGGACCCTCAAGAATTCCTAGATTAGGTATAGAAGGTTACAGACATAATGGGAGTAAATTTTAGTGAGAGTGCTGAGCTAGCTGCATATCAGTTGTAGGATATGGCTTATACTTGTTTCAAGCAGTGGAAGTTAGAGAGGGAAGACGATGCAGGGGTAGTTGAGTGGGAGGAGTTTACTTCAGGGTTCTTTGATAGATTCTTTCCCCTAGAGCTTAGAGAAGCTAAGGTTATAGAATTCATCAACCTCAGACAGGGAAATATGACAGTGAAAGAGTATTCTCTTAAGTTTACTCAATTATCTAGATATTCCCCTCATGTGGTTGCACTTAGCAGGGCAAGGATGAGTAAGTTTATTTCAGGGGTGAATGACAGTGTGGTTAATGAGTGCAGATACACCATGTTAAATAGTGACATGACTTTAGCCAGGCTCATGACTCATGCTCAACAGATAGAGAAGCAGAAGGTTAAGAAAAGGGAGAAGCAGAATAAGAGAGCTAGGACAGGTAGCTTTAATTTTAGTCAGCCTAAGTCAGAGGGAGGTATTCACTCTAAGATTCGTCCTAAGTCATCTATTCCAGCTCCTTCTTCATCCAGTACTCCAGTTCCTAAGTTCAGAGAGGGTAACAAAGATAGAGCGCCAGACACTAAGTCCCAGGGCAATGTTAGTAGTGCCCACACTTATCCTCTTTACCAGACTTGTGGAAAGCACCATTAGGGTATTTGTAGAGATGGCAGTGGTCTTTGTTTTTGATGTGGCAAGCCAGTCCACAGAGTCAGAGACTTTCATCAGTCAGGTCCTCAGGGTTAATAGAATCACTCCTCAGCTCTGTCTGGTCGCCCAAATCAGCAGGGTGCCACCTCTTGTGCTACTAGTGGGCAATGCCCAAAATCGTATCTATGCTCTTCAGTCCTGATAAGATCAGGAAAATTCTCCTGATGTAGTTACTGGTACATTACAGATTTCTCATATGCATGTTTACGCTTTGCTAGATTTAGGAGCTTCTTTGTCTTTTGTTACTCTCTATATAGTAGGCGATTTCAGAATCAGTCCCAAAATACTAGCAGATCCCTTTTGAGTCTCTACCTCAGTGGGTAAAACTATCATAGCCCGACGGGTATATAGGAACTGCCTGGTTATGATATCTCAGAAAGTCACCTCAATAGACTTAGTCAAATTAGAGATGACTGATTTTGAGTCATTCTTGACATGGATTGGCTTCATTCCTGCTATGCCACAGTCGACTGTAGAAACAGAATAGTCCAGTTTTGGTTTCTGAATAAACCCATCCTAGAGTGGAAGGGTAGTGTATCCACTTTTAGAGGTCAGCTTATGTCCTACCTTCGAGCACGAAAAATAATATCTAAAGGATGTGTCTATCATCTTGTTTGAGTTAAGGATACTAGTTTTGAAACTCCCAGCGTTGAATTAGTTCTAGTTGTAGGTGAATATTCAGATGTCTTTCCTGAAGATCTTCCAGGAATTCCTCCTGAAAGGGAAATAGACTTTGGTATTGATATTCTTCTAGATACTCAGCCTATCTCTATTCTGCCATACAGAATGATACCAGTAGAACTCAGAGAACTGAAAGGAAAACTGAAGGATCTCTTAGATAAAGGATTTATTAGGCCCAGCGTTTCCCTATAGGGCACTCCAGTATTATTCGTGCGCAAGAAAGATGGTTCTCTGAGGATGTATGTAGATTACAGTTAACTCAATAAGGTCACGATCAAGAACAAGTATATTCTTCCCAGAATTGATGACTTATTTGACCAACTTTAGGGTGGTAGTTATTTTTCTAAGATAGACCTCAGATTTGGCTATCATCAGCTCAGAGTCAGAAAATGCGACATTCCAAAAACAACTTTCCATACTCAGTATGGTCACTTCAAATTCCTAGTCATGTCATTTGGTATTACCATTGCCCCAGCAGCTTTCATGAACTTGATGAACCATGTGTTCAAGAAGTACTTGGACATGTTTGTCATAGTCTTCATAAATGATATCCTGGTTTATTTCCGTAGTGAGCGCGATCTTGCAGACCATCTCAGAACAGTACTTTAGACTCTCAAAAATCATTAGTTGTTTGCCAAATTTAGTAAGTGCAAATTTTTGCTAAGGTCAGTAGCATTTCTTAATCACATCATTTCCAGTGATGGTATTAGAGTAGTCCTCAAAAGACCGAAGCAGTAAGAAACTAGCCTTGCCCTGTCTTTCCATCAGATATTAAGAGTTTCTTGGGTTTGGATGGTTATTAAAGTAGGTTTATTAAGGGATTTTCTTCTATTGCATCCCCTATGTCTAGATTGACTCAGAAGAAAGTCAAGTTTCAGTGGTCAGATCCTTGCGAGAAGAGTTTCTAGGAGTTAAAGACTCGACTCACCTCTGCTCTAGTCTTAGCTCTCCCAAATGGTTCAGATAGGTTCATAGTGTATTGTAATGCATCTAGAGTGGGTCTAGTTTATGTCATCATGTATCATGGTAAGGTCATAGCCTACGCTTCCAGATAGCTTAAACCCCATTAGAGGAATTATCCTACTCATGATCTTGAGTTAGCAGCCGTAGTCTTTGCCTTGAAGATTTGGAGGCATTATCTCTACGGAGTTTATGTAGATGTCTTCACAGATCATAAGAGTCTTAAGTATGTCTTTTCTCAAAAATATCTCAATCTTCATCAGAGAAGGTGGTTAGAGCTCTTGAAAGATTATGATATGAGTGTTCTTTATCATCCGAGCAAGGGCAACGTAGTGGCTGACGCACTCAGTAAACTATCCTGGGTAGTGTTTCTCATATTGAGGGTAGTAAAAAAAGTTAGCTCAGGAAGTCCATCATCTTGCCAGACTAGGTTTTTGCTTAGTTGATACAGATAAGGGTGATATATGGGTTCAGAGTAGTTCAGAATCACCTCTAGTTTTCTAGGTAAAAGAAAAGCAAGATAGATATCCCAGCCTTGTCAAGTTGAAAGAGTCACTTCAGGATCAGAAAGTAGAGGTTTTCTCCTAAGGGAGAGATGGTGTTTTATGTTGTCAGGGTTATCTCTGTATTCCAGGTGTAGATGACTTAAGGCAGTGAATTTTTGCAGAAGCGGATGGTGCGCGCTACTCTATTCATCTAGGGGCCACAAATATGTATCGTAACTTGCGATAAATCTATTGGTGGTGGGATGACGAGATACATTACAAAGTTTGTGGCTAAGTGCTCTACATGTCAGCAGGTTAAGATAGGGCATCAGAAGCCTAGTGGGTTTATGCAGGAGTTCAGTATCCTACTTAAAAGTGGGAAGTTGTGAACATGGACTTCGTGATGGGTTTGCCTCGAACTCGTCATCAGCATAATTCAGTCTGGGTCATTGTAGATAGAATGACCAAATCAGCTCATTTTTTTCTATTTCATACCTCTTATTCAGCCGAGGATTACGCCAAACTCTACATCAAGGAGTTGGTCAGATGGCACGGTGTTCTATTGTCTATTATCTCAGACAGAGGTACCTAGTTAACTCTTATTTTTGGAAAGTGTTCCAAAAGGGACTTGGTACCTAAGTTTATCTCAGTACACCCTTTTATCCTCAGACAGATGGTCAAGCAGAAAGGACCATTCAGAAATTAGAAGATATGCTAAGGGCGTGTGCAATCGATTTCAAGGGAAGTTGGGATGACCACTTACCTTTGATTGAGTTTGTATACAACAACAACTATCATTCCAGTATTCAGATGGCTCCATTCAAAGCTCTCTATAGTAGGAGATGTAGGTCTCCAATTGGTTGGTTCGAAGTTAGTGAGGCCTCATTTATAGGTCCTGACTTTGTATTCGACGCCTTAGAAAAAGTCCAGTTGATTAGAGAAAGACTCTGTGCTGCTCTGAGCTGATAGAAGTCTTATGCATATGTTCGTAGAAAAGATCTTGAGTTCGAGATTGGTGACTATGTCTATCTAAATATCTTTCCCATAAAGAGAGTGAAGTGGTTCGGCAATAAAATAAAACTCAATCCCTAATATATCGTCCCTTCAAGATTCTTAGTCGATTCGGCAAGATAGCTTATGAGCTCGAATTACCTTCAGATCTAGCCTCAGTTCATCCAGTCTTTCATGTCTCTTTGCTCAAGAAGTTCATAGGTGACCCATCAGCTGTAGTCCTTATTCAGAGCATTGATATTCAGAACACTCTCTCTTGTGAAGAGATTCTAGTTGAAATCTTAGACTATAAGACTCGTCGATTGAGGAACAAAGAAGTCCCTCTAGTTAAGGTTCTTTGGTGAAATTAGTCCATCGAGGGAGATACTTGGGAAGCAGAGGCAGATATGCATACCAAGTATCCTTACCTCTTCTTCACCAACTCAGATCAAGCTCAAGGTAACAGTTCTCTTTAAGCTTACTCAGTTTCATGTTCGGTGTTCATCACAAACATGGTATGCATCTTCATGCTCTTGTTCCCATTTGAAACTTGGTATCAAGTACTATTGCATATTCAGTTATGCATGCATGTATCAGTTCAGTTATGTAATTATGAATCAGATATGCATTCTCATTATGAGAAACTTAGTTCTTTAGAACACTTAGTCATGCATTCATGAATTAGTTACACATGCATCAGATATACATGTTCAGTATTATATGTTCAGCTTGTCAGTCATGAGATCATGTTCTAGTTATTCATGTTCAGTATGTACGTCAGTTGACTTTTTTTCCCTCTCAGTCAGTCTCATTCAAGGATGAATGTTCTCAAGGGAGAGATAGTGTAGTATCCCATACTTTTTCTAGCTAATTTAATCTTAAGAATGTCTAGTATTATCTTCTAAATTTAATGATGGTTATTCCATGAGGAATTTTCAAGATTTTTACTTTTTGTCATGTGGGAAATTTAATAAATTTTCCATCGATATAAGATTCTCCCAAATCTGATAACCGGGTCAGAAGTTACGACTATTTCATGTTCCCATCATAAAACAATGCCATATTAGTCAGTGGCACGCTGCGCCACAGGAGGGAATGACATTTGGAAAATTCCAGTAGGGGTCCGCGATTATGGCGCGTTGTACCAGGGCCCAAATTCAGAATTGTCCTTTTCTAGTGTCTTAGCGCGATTTCCTCCGTACCGTACCAAAGTTCCAGGTCGCAAAAGAAGGGGCAACGCGATGGGTCAGCGTCGCGCCATCCCTCAGTTTCTCAATTTTCAAATTCCAGTGACACGACGCGATGGCATCGTATCGCGCCAGGGGTTCAATTTGGGAAACTTTTTTTTGAAATTACAAGACGCGTCCAGAGTTAAAAGGGTCAATTTCCCACCCCTATTTAAGCTATTTAACATGTTATTCAGCAATATTTTATCCAAAATACACTCTCTTCTCTCAAAAATCTCTCAAGAACAACCTAGGGCTTTTCATAGAAGATTTAGAATCAAAAATTTACTTCGTCAATCTTCATGAAACCACGAACTAAGGTATGCGTAGTGTTCATTCATGGACTCCTTTCATCCACGAAGCCCAAGAATCTCTTTTCTAAGTTTAAGTTTATGGATTTTTTTATGAATTTCATGTTGGGTTTGTTTTGTTTATGTTGATAATGATCAATTGAATTCAAATCCATGTTGGGTGATCAATTTTATGTGGAATTGATTTGTATAGATGTATATTCATGTGAACCTATGAATAAAACCTAGATGATAAAATTAGAGATGAATCATGATGATTAATTATTGTATAATGTTGTCTACCTGTGTTATGCCTACCATGTGTTTGTTTAAATGCCTAGATGAAAGAACAATGCCCAACTAGTATGATATAATGAAATCCCCATATATGTACAAGTTATGCCTACCACATGTTTTGATGGAATGCTTCTATAAATATATTATGGATTATGATGTTAGTTATATGTTCCAGTAAGTTATGCTTGGTTAGTTTTCCTTTCATTGAGTCCTGGGGGTACTTGTACCCGAAGTATTAGCTGTGTGCCCAGAGCCATGTCATGTTTCCACGATACTCTCAGTCAAGCTATGAATCCTTAGACTTCAGACAGTCTTATAACTCAGGAAATCTCCACGATCTCATGAACTCAGTCAGTTGTTAGATATCAGTAATATTTTGTTAGTCAACAAAATTTAGTAACTCAGTGCATGTTCAGTTCAGTAAATTACGTTCAGTGTTTATTCAGATGGGAGTAGAAATTAGCACCAAGTGAACCCAAAGATGGGAACTCACATATTATATGAGGGTGTGATTCTTAGAAGCAATCCTTGCATTCCAAAACTATGTAGCCAGCATAGGTTGAGACATCATAGCCTACTATATGAGGGTAGATGAGGTGGCTTAGCCTGCTATATGAGGGTTCGATCCATACTTGAGTTACCTATTATATTAGGGTTACTCACATATTATCCTTAACAGTGGCGCGGTATTGACACCTTTCTAATCAAGGCATAGATTAGACCCCAATTTAGCTATAATGCATCATTTGGGGTATGTCGGTTAAATGACTACCTCCCACAGTCTCAGTTAAAGAACTCAGATAGTTCTTTAGAATTCAGGACTGTCAGATACAGTCAACT
Organism: Capsicum annuum; assembly: GCF_002878395.1. NCBI lineage: Eukaryota > Viridiplantae > Streptophyta > Magnoliopsida > Solanales > Solanaceae > Capsicum > Capsicum annuum. The sequence continues at coordinate 166,343,641 of NC_061113.1, forward strand.
CAGATACAATACAAAACTCAACTAGTTCTATCAGATTCAGGACTGTTAGATACAGTCACTCATGTTATCAGTTATCAAAATTCATACGTTAGTCACTTTAGTCATCAGTATACTCATGATATCACGATTTTCAGATATAGTTACTATGTATGTATGCATGTATTCTCACGTTCATATTAGTTAGTTAGTATTGTTTATACATATGAACCCCATGCATTCAGCTTACCTCACATACATACCAGTACATTCAAAGTACTGACACATTTACGCTATGGTGTCTTATACCATAGCTTCAGAGACACGAGCTCCAGATCAGCAGTAGATTCCAGTTTCAGTAGTTAGAGTTAAAAGTGAGCCCTCATCATTTGAGGACATGATTATTCCCTATTATCTCATTAATCAGTTTATTAGTTGGAGTTAGTTGGGAACATGTCCCATTATCTCCTTACTCAGACAATTCAGTCAGTTAGAGGCTTTCTAGACTATCATGTTTCAGACATTAGTATTTTCAGTTTTGTTTTGGATATTCTATTACCCCACACAGCTATTATATCATTCATATTATGTTTAGTATTGAACCTTATGACCTTTTAGTGCATATTTTTGCATTATTATGTCATATTATGCAGTGTACAGGTACAACTATCAGTCATGGGTTAGCTTGTGGTCCTTCTTGATCATGAGCACCGTGTAGCATTTTGGGTACCAGATTCGGGGCATTACAAATATGGATGAGTGTTTCCTAATTTTTAAATACTACGAGCCACCATAAGTTTAAGAGACCTCACCAGAGAGTGTCTTCTTTTCCCAATATGGATGAAGTTTAGTGATCACTATAAGCTAAGGTTCTATTTTGATGGCAAGGGTAGGATAAATCTCCCCAACATGGGTAAGACGTTAGAATCCATGATAGCTCACATGATTTAATCTATTATAAGAATCTCTCACAAGAAAGAGTAAAAACAAAGGTCTTAGAAACTAAGTATGATGACTTACTAAGTTGTACATTATGCTTTATCATTTATGCTTCATGATCTTTTAGTTTCAACCTTTACTCAAGTCCAAGATGAGCCCTTTTACACTTAGTATCTATGATTTGAAAGTTTATTGAGTTTTGGTTTCACTTGTATAGTCACCCCTATATACTCAGTAGATTCTAGAAGTACTGACCCATATATATGTCTATGTGCTATATTGTTTTATAATGTAGATTCTAGTGCTTATTTCCAGCAGCACGATTGATCACGATATCACCTCCTTTATCCCAATAATTGAAGAGTCCTAATAGTCTGACGATCGAGTTTATTGGAGTTTTAGGCTTTGTGGATGTTGCTTATCTAGTTTATTTCTCTTATAGGTGAGCTGGGGTCTGTCCTAGTGACTTTTTTAGTTATAAGATTAGAGGCTTGTTGAAAATGTTTATTTCAGTTAAAGATATTTTATTGAGACTTCTAAGTTATAAGATTTCAATGGGAAAATTAAATTTTGTTTCTTTCGACAATTATGTATATCCCAGTCTACCTTTCTATGAGTTCAGTGCCAATTAGATATCATGGGTTAGCTTGGAACTATTCATAGTCTTAAGCACCGTATGATGTTCAGGAGGAACTCCCGGGTCATTACAAACTTGCTATAAGAGGATAAGGTTTTAAAGAGTCCTAAGAAGTCTGACAAGCCACGTTATGTAGTGTCTTAATCATGAGTGTGAAGCACAGCACACCTATGAGCAAGGGGTTATGGGACGTATTAGGAATTGTCCTTTCTTTCATAATCTCGATCGTGCTGTAAAGCTGTCTGTATCTACTCTAATTTGTACTTTTTCATAATAGAGAATACCTCCTCGCAGAGGTTACGCATGCAGAAATGGGGACCATCCAACTCCCCACCACCTGTAAACCTTTTGAATGAGAATATTTCATATACTGAGTTTAGAGCTGCGTTCTAAGTGTTCGCTCAGGCTATGAATGCTGATGTTTAAGGACACTAGCAAACATTAGTCCTGCTCCAGCAGAATGGTAACTTAGATATAACCAAAATTAGGGACTTTATGAGGATGAACCCACCTAAATTCTTTGGGTCAAAGGTGAATAATGACCCCTAGTCTTTGATTAGTGAGGTAAAAAATATTATGCAAATTATATATGCTACTAAAGAGGAAAGTGTTAAGTTGGTGTCTTATCAATTGAAAGATATTGCTTATGATTGGGTTATCATGTGGAAGGATGGTAGGGGTGAGGATACAACACCTATAAGTTAGTAGGTATTTCAAAGTTCTTTTCTGGATAGGTTCTTTCATTGTGAGATAAGGAAGGCCAAAGTGGAGGAGTTCATGAATATGAGGTAGGGCTTTATGTTAATGAAAGAGTATTGCCTTAATTCCACCCAGTTAGCTAAGTATGCTCCAGAGTTGTTGCTTAACTCCAGGGCTCGTATGAGTAAGTTTTTCACTGGAATGTTTGATTATGGTCAAGGATTGAAGGAATGCCATGCTAATCAGAGATATAGATATTGCTCAATTAATGTATCATGCTCTATAGATTAAGTCAGAGAAGTTGAAGGAAAGAGAGAGGGGAAATAAAAGATCTAGGACTGGACAGTTTTAGTACAATCAACAAAGGTCTAGAGGGGAAAGTCGTTTGTGATTCCAGGGTCATTCTTTAGTACTTGCACTATCCTCAGCCAGTGCCCTTGCACCTAGGACCAAGCAAGAGCGGTGGGGGCAGAGCTTCAAATTTGAGATCTCTAGGTAGTGTATCCGGGAGACCTATTTATCCGACTTGTGCAAAGGCCACATGATCAATGAATGACCATATGCTAAGTAGAGAAGTATAGATGTATGTCTTCAGACTCAGGACAGGAATTTAGTAGCTCAGCCAAGCCGCCCAGCTCCTCTACAGGGTGTATAATCTAGTACTGGTGACGTTCAGTGCCAAAATCAGTTTTATGCTTTACCATCCCATTAGCAGTAGGAGATTTCCCTAGATAGTGTCACTAGTATGATTTGTGCCTTTCACCTTGATGTATATGTGTTATTAGACCCGAGATTAAACCTCTCTTATATGACCCCACTTGTTGCTGCATATTTTGGGGTGAGCCCTAAAAATCTTCCTAAGCCCTTCCCAGTCTCTACTCCAGTGGGTGATTCAGTTATAACTAGGTGAGTCTATAGAGGGTGTCCTATTACCGTCCTCCATATATTCATTCTAGCAGACTTGATAGAGTTAGAGATGATAGAATTTGACATTATTCTGGGCATGAATTGGCTCTATTAATCTTATGCATCAATCAATTATCACACCTGTATAGTAAAGTTTCAGTTTCTCGATGAGTCAATTGAGTGGGAGGGGAGTTTGGTGACTCCCAAGGGTCGTTTCATCTCATACCTTAAATCCAAAATTTTAATATCAAAAGAGTGTATCTACCACTTAGTTCGAGTTAAGGATACTAAGTCTAAATCCCCAACCATTCAGTCAGTCCATGTAGCCAGTGAATTTCCAGAGGTCTTCCTTGATGATTTACCAGGGGTACCTCCAGACAGAGAAATAGGTTAGGTATTGAAATTCTTCCTAATACTCAGCCCATCTCCATCACTCCATATCATATGGCTCCATCCAAACTTAAAGATTTAAAAGAGTAGCTTAAGGACCTTTTAGATAAGGGTTTCATCAGACCCGGTGTTTCCCCGTGGGGTGCTTAGAAAGATGGCACTCTCAGAACGTGTATAGACTATTGAAAGCTAAACAAGGTTACTATCAAGAACAGGTACCCCATTCCTAGGTTCAATAATCTATTCAATCAACTTCAGGGTGCCCGGTGGTTTTCCAAGATCGACCTCAGGTCGGGGTACTACCAGTTGAAAGTCGGGGAGCACGACATTTCAAAGACAACTTTCATAATGCGTTATGGTCATTTTGAGTTTGTAGTTATGTAGTTTGGACTAATGAATGGTCCTACAACCTTTATGGCTCTAATAAACAGGGTCTTCAAAAAGTATTTGGACATATTTGTCATTGTTTTCATAGATGACATTTTGGGGTATTCTCTGAGTAAGGAGGAACATGCAGACCATTTAAGGATAGTGTTGTAGACCCTTAAGGACTGATAATTATATGTGAAGTTTAGTAAGTATGAATTTTGGTTAGAGTCTATTACCTTTTTGGGGCACGGCATTTCAGGATTTGGTATTCATGTAGACCCTCAGAAGACTAATGCAGTGAAGAATGGCCTAGACCCATAACTCTATCCGATATTCAAAGCTTTTTAGGTTTAGATAGGTATTATAGAAGATTTATTGAAGGGTTTTCCTCCATATCCACACCATTGACTATGCTCACACAAAAGAAAGTGAAGTTTATTTGGTCGAATAAATATGAGAAGAGTTTCCAAAAATTAAAAGATAGATTGACTTCGATGCCAGTGTTAGCTCTTCTAGAGGGGTTAGATAGATTCGTAGTGCATTTTGATGCTTCGATAGTTGGGTTAGGTTGTGATTTGATTCAAAATTGGAGAGTAATAACCCATGCCTCCAAGAAACTTAAGAATAATGAAAATAACTACCCAACTCATGACTTGGTGTTAACTATTATAGTGTTCTCTCTGAAGATTTGGAGGATCTATTTATATCGTGTTCATGTTGATGTTTTTACTAACCATAAGAGTCTTTAGTAATTATTTTGACAAAAGAAACTGAATTTTCGTCAAAGGGATGGTTGGAGTTGTTGAAAGATTTTGATATGAATATGTTCTACCATCTGGGTAAGGCAAATATGGTGGATGACGCGCTGAGTAGGTTGTCTATTGGTAATATGGATCATGTAATAGAAAAAGAATGACATCTGGCCAAAGAAGTGCGTAAATTAGCCTCTTTGGGAGTATGTTTTCTTGACATAGATGATAGGGAAGTAGTGGTTCCAAATAGTTCAAAATCATCTCTGTATTGGAAGCAAAGGAGAAACAACATAATGATCCTATACTTAGCTAAATATTGGAAGCGGTCCAGCAACAGAAGGTCGAGGTTTTCTCCCAAGGGGGAGATGGTGTACTTCTTTATCAAGGTTAGCTTCATGTTCCCAATGTGGATGGATTGCGGGAAAGAATATTAGTCGAGGCTCACAGTTCAAAGTATTCTATTCATCCTGGAGATACTAAGATATACCTTGATTTGCGAGAAGTTTATTGGTGGAATGGTATTAAGAGGGACGTAGAAGAGTTTGTAGCAAAGTTTCCAAATTGCCAGTAGGTTAAGGTTAAACATCAGGGGCTGGGTGGTATGCTACTAGCGATTAGCATCCTTACTTGGAAATAGGAAGTAGTGAATATGGATTTCGTCACAGGGTTTCCTCATATAACATGTCAACATGATTCAATTTGGGTCATAGTCGACTGAATGACAAAATTAGCCCATTTTCTACCTTTTAAGACTTCGGATATGGCAGGTGATTATGTTAATATATATATTTGAGAGTTAGTAAGGCTTTGTGAGATTCTCTTGTCCATTATTTCTGACAGAGGCACACAGTTTACTTTCCAGTTTTGGTAGTCTTTTTAGAAGAGCCTTGGTACAAATGTTAAACTTAACACTATTTTTCATACACAGATCGATGGTCAGGCAGAATGCACAATTAAAACATTGAAAGATATGATGAGGGTGTGTGCTTTAGTCTTTAAGGAAATGTGGGATGATCATTTACCTTTTATCAAGTTTGGCAATAATAATAATTATCATGCTAGCATTCAGATGGCTCCATTTGAGGCACTGTATGGGTGTAGATACAGATCACCCATAGGATGGTTTGAGGTAGGTAAAGTAGTGTAGATTGGGCTAGAATCTATTACTGAAGCTATGGAAAAGGTTCAATTGATTCATGAAAGGTTGAGGAGTGCTCAGAGTCATCAAAAATCATATGTAGATATAAGGAGGAGGGAACTCAAGTTTGAAGTGGGTGACTGGGTATTCTTAAAGGTGTCACCCTATAATACCCCAAAAAAATCCAAACCAATGTTAGCATCATATTTCAAGATCATGCATAGTACATTATCATTCTTTAATAATTTTATAAGTTGTTTTGAGGTATATTAAGGCCCTAAATAACTCCCAACTATTAGACGAATCAAAATAATCCGTATCGATTGAAATTTTGATAAGAATGTTGCTTTAGTCAAATTTAAATGAGAATATCTTTTTCTCTACTCAGAATTTTCCATCTTAAAACCCACCAAGTTGTAGGAAATTGAATTAGCTTTCCAACGATACCAATTTTGCCCAAATACGATACTCGATTGAGATGTTATGGCGATTTTAGTGAGAGCAGTAGAACACCGCGATAAGTACCACATTGCAGTGAAGGAAAAAATTCACAATTGTCTGATTTCCAGTGCAGCACCATGATTAACCTGTGTCACGGTGAAGTTTCACTTCATGTTCGTCCTTTTTCAGCAAAGCATTGCCATGGCACCGCATCGCGCCAAGGTGTAATTTCACGATCGTCCATTTTCTAGTGACGCACCGCGATGGCACCGTGTCGCTCCAAGGTACAATTTCGCATCTGTCCTTGGACTACACTTATAGTGAAATTTCAGTGACTCACCGTGTTAGCACTGCGTCGCGGTGATGGTCAAAATTGAGATTTTCAGTGATGAAAATTTAATTTCTCCTAGGGGCAGTTTGGTCTTTTATCCATGACCCCAATTCATGAAAAACACAGGATTAAAGCCTTAATAGCTTATTAGGTGATTATTTTATTCAATTTCTCCAAAATCAAAAGTAGTCTATTTCAAGAACAAAACCTAGCCTTCAAAATTAAAGATCAAGTCTCAAGAATTTACCATCAATTCTCACGAATTCATCAACCCAGGTATGTTAAGTGTTCATTCATGGGTCACTTTCACCCATGGAATCCAAATATCCAAAATTAAATTTAAAGTTGTGATCTTTACAAGTTACCAAGATTTTAAATTGTGATTTTAACCATGAATCTTGACTTTATACCATACTTACTTGAAACTGTTATTGTTTATCAAACCTCACATGTTTTAGTGTTGTTATTAACTAATTAAAATCATGGTTTAGTGTTATTGATGTCGAAATCATACTATTACTCTAAGTTTTATACTATTCCCATGATTAGCTTAAACTATGAATACCAAGTGTTTGATGAAATGCCTACAAGAGTGAGTTTTGAACAAATGCTTTCATATTATGTCCCCAAAGTTTAGTACTACTTTAATATTACTACTATCGAGTCCTGGGGGTTATGAATACTCGAAACCATAGTTGTTTACGTAGTCTCAATATCTTTAAAATAGTTTCAAAATATGTTATGCGCATTATCAGTTCAATCAGTTATCAAAATTAGTTAAACTAAACTTAGAATGATTCAGTACTCCGAGTTAGTTTAGTTTGGAGTAGGATTTAGCACCGAGCGAACCCAGGGATGGGGGATCACCTGCCAGTTGAGGGTGTGACCTTTAGTAGAAGTCGCTGAATTCCAAAACTATATAGCCAGTGTAGGTTGAGATATTAACCTGCCAATAAAGGGTTGATCTCATATGGGCACCTTCCAGTTGAGGGTAACCCTTAATCCTTCGGACAACACTTTTGTAGATCTACATTGCCATTGTTAGTAACCGTGGCACGATACTAACACCCTTCCAACTAAGGTCACAGGTTGGACCCCAATTTACTTATATTGGGGCATACCGATTAGATTATATCTCCCACAGTCTCAGTCCAGTAATCAACTCGGTAATTTAGTTTCAGTTGCTTGACCATATCATACAAATATAAGTAATTCAGTTATCAAATTTTAGTATTTTAGTTTACAGATTATATTCAAAACACATATTATGCTTGTTCATGCATTCTTAGTATTCTTAGATTTCATACATTCTATTTAGTACTTCATGTTATGCACTCAGTCAGTTATTACTCTTGTACATGAAACCATGCATATCAGCCTACCTCATTTAGCATACCAGTATATTCAAAGTACTGATTGCATACTCTTTTCTTGCACTATGATGTATCATATCATAGGTTCAGATGCTCAGTTCTTGGATCGAACGTAAACCTTCAAGATTATCACCGTTGAAGTTGTGAGTCCTCATATTTTGAGGATAAACTATATTTACTTTCATGTTTTTAGTTCAGTAGTTAGTTGGAGTTAGTTGGGGCCTGTCTCATCAACTCTCATTCAGTCAGTTTAGAGGCTTTTGGATATTTCAGACAGTTAGTCAGATCTCAGATTTCAGTTTTCATTGTAAGATATTTTATCAGTATTATCAGTTTCGTTTATTGATTTTATCATTATTACTTAACACCTTGTGGCATTCCTCTACTAAATTCTATATATGAACTTTGGTTATCAGTCTTAATTAGTTCTCACAGCAGGTACCGTCTCATAGGTTATCTTGTGTGCCCTCAGGACAGTAAACACCATATGGTGCCCAGGGTATACTCTAGGGGCACTACAAACTTGGTATCAGAACTAGGTTTTAAAGTATCATAGGAAGTATGAATGCCTCGTTAACTAGAGTCTTTTGCATGGGTGTAAAGTGCACCACACTTATGGACAAGAGGCTATGAGGCGTATAAGGATAATTTTCCCTTTTTTCAGTGTTCATGTCATGTGACTGAGCATGATGCTCATGTTAAACTCTTTGTCTAATCTATTATCTATTCTATTTGTAGAACATGCCTCCTCGATAGACAAATGGAAGAAGAAACGTAAATCAGCCAACATCTCTGCCCATTCAGAAAGATCCCCTGAATGAGCATGTTTCTCATACAGAGTTCAAAGCAACATTCACTACTCTAGCTCACTTTGTATAGGCTCAAAACGCTCAACCAGCCACTGTTCCAGCTAACCTAGTGGCCAATATTACCGCATCTAGGATTCGAGACTTTACCCAAATGAATCCTCCTCTGTTTTTACGATCTAAATCTGAAGAAGATCCACAAAAATTATTAGACATGGTCCTGAAGGCAACAAATATTATGGGGTTAACTTCTAGTGAGAGTTCTGAATTGGCTACTTACCAGTTGCAAGATGTAGCTCATACATAGTTTAAGTAGTGAGAGGTAGATAAAGGGAAAGATGCAGGGCCTATAGAATAGGAGAAGTTTGGCACTACCTTCTTAGATAGGTTCTTTCCTTTGGAGTTGAGAGAGGCTAAGGTGTTAGAGTTTATTAATTTGAGGTAGGGCAACATGAGTATGAAGGAGTATTCCCTTAAGTTTACTCAGTTAGCTTGGTATGCTCCTCATGTGGTAGCTGATAGTAGGTCTAAGATGAGCAAGTTTATTTCTAGAGTATCTAATAGTATGGTCATGGAGTGTAGGACCACAATACTGATTAAGGAGATAGACTTGTCTAGGTTAATGGTCCATGCTCAACAGATTGAGAAGCAAAAGACTAAGGAGAGAGAGAGAGGGAGAACAAGAGGGCTAGAATAAGTAGCTTTAATTTCACTCATCCGAGGTCAGAAGGTGGTAACCGTCCTCTATCCTACCAAAAATATTTAGTCCCAGCTCCATCTTCAGATAGTACCCTAGTACCCAAATTCAAAAATAATAATAGGGATAGGGCGCCAGGCTCTAATTCCTAAGGCAGTGTTAATAGCGGTTGTACAAATCCTCTTTGTCAGAAATGTGCTAGAAATCATCAGGGTGTTTGTAGAGACGGTAGTGATGTATGTTTTAGGTGTGGCAAGTCAGGCCACCGAATTAGGGATTGTCCAAAGAGTGGTCTGCAGGGTTAGTCTAGTTGTCCCCCAGTTCCAGCCGGCCGCCCGACTCAGTAGGGAGCTGCTTCCAGTGCTACTAGTGGTCAGCATCCAAAAAGATTGTATGCTCTTCAGTCCTAAAATTTTAGCTGAGCCCTTTTCAGTATCTACCCCAGTAGGTGTCTCTATTGTAGCCTAGTGGGTATACAGGAACTGCTCAGTTATAGTGTCTTAGAAAGTTACTTCAGTTGATCTTGTGGAGTTAGAGATGATGGATTTTGATATCATTCTCGGCATGGATTGGCTCCACTCATTCTATGCTTTGGTTGATTGTAGAAATAGAGTAGTTCATTTTTAGTTTCCAAATGAACTAGTCCTTTAATGGAGGGAAAGTACTACAACGCTTATGTAACGCCCCAAAAATCTATCCTGAGATGTCACATGGTGCTTAGGACCACAAGTGATCCCAAACTAACCCTTTTACTGGCATAACTCATAAGCAACTGAATAATATGTATAAAATGCTGAATTTACTATGCAGAAACATAAAAATGATGGAATCTGTGAAAATACAATACAGATACCATTTTACATTCTGATATAATCTGAAAAGAGGGACTAAAATTTACATAACTGACTCTAACTAACATCTGTGAAACCTCTACTATACTAACTATAGATAGCTGGGGTGCGACTCTAACTACTACTAATCAATACATATGAGTAAGAAAGTAAAGTACATAAATGACATCTAACTATAGTCCCTGAAGTAGGAGGACTTATCATTTTCTAGCTGGAATCTGCAACTGTCTGATTTTGTCTGCCCATACTACAACTTGCACCTACATTATGAGACAATATAGCACATAGACATATATGTGGATCAGTACTTTGAAGATGTATTGAGTATATGGGGGTGAAACACATAAGTAAAACATCATCTCATATTTATCATTTATAAAACAATGGATGATAAATGTAAATAACTCACATAAGCTAGAATATCTGAAATACTAAAATCTAAAATCATGAATAATAAATCACACTTCATAAATCTAGTGAGTCACAATATTTAGTTCTAAAAACTGTGCTAATATTCTGTCTGTAAGTCATACTGTCTAAGTGTAAAAAGAGCTAACTCTAAAATCTAAAATCTGAAAGCTGGACTCTGTAAATATAATCTTTGTGTAAAGCATAATCTGAAATAAAGTGGTGAGCCTTTACACTTAGTTTTCTAAAAACTTTTCTATTACTCTTTCTGTTCTAAAATTTGTAGTCTGAAAGCTTTAAAACTTTAAGGAAAACACTTTATCTGAAGGGGGTTCTCTTAATCGACATAAACCATGTGAGCTATATGGAGTCCAACATCTTGTCCTCCTAAGGAAGAAATCTCACGTTGGGGAGAGGCGTCATACTCTTGCCAGGGAGTATAACCAACCCATGTGATCGATCACAAGCTAAATCTGTCATCCATATAGAAATAGAAATAATCTAATAATCTGTACCTACGTTGGCTATGGAGTTCTGCAGAAGTAAGATGCGCTAAACCCACACTTCCTACTTGGTGCTAAATACTACTTGCTTTTTATTTGATACACTCATTCTGCGGAAGTAGGATGCGCTAAACCCATACTTCCTACTCGGTGCTAAATACTACTTGCTTTTTATTTGATACACTCATTCTGTTGGAAATCCACTTTAAAACGAGCATACGGGTTTATCTAAAACAAATTATGCAATCAGCTGAGTAAATCTAAAATAAAGCTCTTCTGAGTTCTGTAATATGTAATAATCTGTAAAGTGGATTCCATAGCTAAACTGAGTATCAAAGGATCAAAGATTTTTTTGAAAATCTGTAAATAATCTGCTCATAAGATGCTCAAAGCATCATCTTTCTTAAAATCATAAAATCAATCTTGAGAAAATAATTCATGCTTCAATCTCATTTTAAAATATCATAATATTCATGCTTGGTAATGTAAACATTCATAATTCAACTTAAAATCTAGAAATTTTAGCAATATACATGAAAATATGAATATAATCATGTAATTCAACTTCTAATCATTGGAAATCTGATAATCTTGTAAACAACATTAATGGGTATAAATCCTAATTTTAATTTCATGGAAAATCATATAAAATTCAATAAATTCGTAATTAAAATTAGTTTTGGGCACAAGGATGAATGGAGTATCCTTGTTCATAATCCCACATACCTTAATTGATGATCTTAGATGAAAAGCTTGAATCTTGGACTCCTATGATGCTTTTGAAGATGAGTTCTTGTAGTTCTTGTCTTGGGAATCCTTAATTTAAATCTTTCTTGGAGAATTTATGGTGGAATTTGGTTTCTTGGAGAAGGGGCTTTTGGTTTCTAGGGTTTTGCTTTCGAAGAGAATGGTGAATAATGAGCATAGTTCTTAGAATAAGCTTAAATATTATGTTAGGATGGATTGGGGCCTTGGAAATTAACCAAAATTACCTTTTTAAACATTAAGTAGGAGCTAATAAACACAACATTTTTCCCGATTTGGTTGGCCACAGCGACGCGCCACAATCGCTGTGGATCACTGAAAAAGGATGACTAGGAAATAGTGTACCTTCGTGATACGGAGCTATCGAGTTATCCCACTGAATTTTGACAATTGGGACCTGGAACTTCAACGCAATGCACCACCATTGCAGTGCCCTATAGTAATTCCAGTTTGGCCTTCGGGACAATGCGCCATCATCGCCCCGGTCTACTGGAATGGGACAATTGGGAATTTGGCTTTCTCCGTGATGTACGACTATGGTGGAGGGCCAATGGAATTGACGATTGTCATTATACTCGTCTCCACAACGTGCCAAGTGCCTAGGTGGCACACTGTTAACTTAAAAATGCTATAACTCATCCACTGAGTGTCGGATTGGGCGAATCTTATATCGATGGAAAGCTTATTCAATTTCCCACAAAAAAAAAGTCTAAATATGGAAAATACCACATAAAATAAAAAAGGTATTCATCTTTGAAGAAAATCTTAGACATTTAGGGACGGTTTTAAGCTAGGAAAAGTATGGAGTATTACAATATCTGCCCCTTAGGAACATTCATCCTCGAATGTGGCTAATTAGACTGAAATTACTGAGGAATCTAATGCTATAAGCTATTATGCATAACTGAAATAAACTGTATAACTGAATCCCAATGTAGTAGGCTACTGAACTGATCTGTGAGTGCATGAACTTTCGCAAAAATAATTATATGGCTTAGATCGAAATGGTAGAGTCAACTTAGGGGTAACAATTTCTTTAGGCTGGATTTGATTTCATGAGGAAAAATATGAGAGGTTTAAGACATGAAAAACTCGGGGCATTATAATATCTCCCTCTTGGGATCATTCATCCCCAAATGATATTGACTTGGTTGAGATACTAGGAAAATACTGAGATGATACGGAGGATACTTATGAATTGAATCATTACTTAATATCTGAATCTGAAACTGATGCATAATGCATATACTGAGATGGATCTACAATTTACATAGATATGAACAAACTATCTCTTGAAATGGCCATACTCACAAAATTTTAGGTAGCAGGACTAGACTAAATTGGAAGATGGAAAACTAAGGAAATTTGTCTGTCGGACTGTTAAGCTGGATTACTGGCTATACAGACTGAATCATATCAAACGCTCATATCCTGATTGAGTATTTCTCCAATAATTTTCTAAGAAACTCTAACTATATTAAGGAGTAAGGAACTTTGGGAATGATCTGACAAAAATATCTGAATAAGGAAGTACAATATTGCTACAGCTCTATAGCATGGAATATAAACTTATAAATCATAAGCCAAGGTAGAATTTCTGGGGCTTAAGCAATGCAACTTCTTATTTTCAAACTTAGTAACACCTCACAAGTTCTCCATCAACTATACTATCCCCCTTGAAATACCATATTCACTTGATTCAATTTTTAATTCTCTTATGGCATTGATAAATCTATCTACTAAAGTCTAAACTGAACTAAATTCTCTCATCGGGGTCAAGCCTAACTGGAAATCACAAGGTACTACACATAACGCCATAATACTAGTCTTGAACCATGGATTCAATACCTCAAGTGTTGTTATAACTTCTCACCTCTAGGATAATTCTCCTTACCACTTTAACAACTAAATTCAACTTCCTACTAGAAATTTATTAGTGCACAACACACCTATCCCCTTATATACCAACATAACATCCAAGCCTATCTTCTTAACCACATGTTCATTTCTAAACAAATACCCATAAGAGCATCTTTCTCATATTCTCTAATACCTTTATCAATAACAACTTCCATGCACTATTCAATTCTTAGGAAGACACACATACAAATTTTCTCAACTAACCAAATCATACACAAAAATCTTTACCTCAATATTTTCCACCTATAGACTTACATAAAACAAGCATACAACTATTTTCTTCTCCAATATAACACATTCACTCTCTCCTATCTACATAATATCATCACTCTCTTGAAATAGGGGAGGTTACTGAAAGGTTAGAATGCTAGGTTCTAAAATATGAAGGGATACTAATAAGAACTTGACACTTTACTGAGGCCTGAGGAGTAGAGTATTCACGTCATGGATTTATTAAGGAGATCTAATCTGAGGACATACATTATATAAATGTGAATTTCACTGATCATTAGGAGTGTTGCATGAGTACTGGAACTGAATATACTGTATAGTATAAGTACATAAGTCATGATCTGCATGACCTAAATTTTGGAGTTCATAACTTATGAAATGTGATTCCAACTACTGGATGAACTGGAACTCCTCTTACTAGGAACTAATAGAGTACACGAATCTCTATTATACGCATGAACATGAGCTACGGGCATGGAACTGACACGTGAGGCATGAGCAGATATTAGAATAACTAAAGTATGAAACTTTGTAATAAGATGAGAATGGGTTGAGCATCATCCTCTCTTACTGACTTTCTATATTACACCAGCATCACTTACTAGAATTTGGAAGTCTGACTTGGTTACTCATTCTATCATCTCCCCTTTTATCTTTAAGCCATCACTCTAAGTCTGTGAACTACTAAATAAAATTTAGTCTAAACTACAATCACTTTACTCTAGAGTCTGGGGTATAATCAGTACACATAAAACTAAACTTACTCTGAAAGACTACACCTGAAAGTGTAAAACCTATTTCCAATAATTCTTCCGAGGTACAACTCTATCTTTCTATAGCCTTCACTAGTCGTCATATAATATCTTGAATACTTTTTAACTTAGAATCTTTACTTAACAGGTATATTAAGGCCCCAAATAACTCCCATCTATTAGACGAATCAAAATAATCTTTGCCGATTGAAATTTTGATAAGAATATTGCTTTAGTCAACTTCAAACGAGCATATCTTTTTCTCTACTAAGAATTTTCCAGTTCAAGACCTATCAGGTTGTATGAAATTGAATTAGGTTTCCAACGATACCAATTTTGTCCAAATCCAATACTCTGTTGAGAAGTTATGCCAATTTTAATTAGAGTAGTAGAAGTACCGCGTCATAGTGAAGGATAAATTCACAATTATCCGATTTCTAGTGTAGCATCGTGATTATCCCGCGTTAGGGTGGAGTTCTAATTTACATTCGTCCTTTTCCAGCAAAGCACCGTGATGGCACCACATCACGCCAAGGTGTAATTTCACGATTGTCTATTTTCTAGTGACGCGCCGCGATGGCACCGTGTTGTGCCAAGCTACAATTTCGCACTCGTTCTTGGACTGCACTTATAATGAAATTCCAGTGACTCACTATGTTAGCACCACATCGCAGTGATTGTCAAAATTGGGATTTTCAGTGACAAAAATTAAATTTCTCCCAAGGGCAGTTTGGTCTTTTTCCCATGACCCCAATCCTTGAAAAACATGGGAGTAACACCCCAATAGCCTATTAGGTGATTATTTAGTCAATTTATCCCAAATCAAAAGTAGTCTCTTTCAAGAACAAACCCTAGCCTTCAAAATTCAAGATCAAGTCTCAAGAATTACCAATACCAGTGCGACGACTTAAAAACCTTGATTTTTTCTCTCTAAAAAATCTCTTCCTTCTCTCTAAGAATTTCTCAACTGATTTCCACCAGAATGGCTTCCCAATTACTGGTGGAACTTTATCAGCCACCGAATTGTACTCAAGAGGGCCCCACTGATGTTGCGCACCTAATCCAATAAGAATTTGTAGCTAAATCGACCTACAACACTGCGAGATTGAGTAACAAAATAGCGATCTCTAAGTCAATTTTAGATGAATAGTGGAGTAGTGTTCAATAATTTATTTCCCTAGTGAATTCGGGTGTTCTTCAAATATTTCCAAGTGGTGGAAATGTTAACAATGATCAAGGTCCATCTAGGAATGCAGAATTAAACATTTCTATTAACTAAAATTAGAATCCCAAAATGGACAATGTAGATGCAATTGCAACAAACCCAGAAAAAATTCAAATGTAAAATTGAGTTGCTGTGATACAAAGAGGTCACGATTCAGCTATGGGGATTAAAAGAGGAGGTCTTAGCGCCCCAACCAAAAAAATTCTGATCAGTTGGGCATAAATGAGAGCTCTGACGATACGATAGTTTCCGATGTCGTGGTTCCAGTGGGTTAAATGGGGAAAAGTCAGTATCAAAATGTTCAACATGATAACAAGAACATACCCAATTCAAGATTCCCAATTTATGAGGCTCCAATCAATCCTAATTTGAGAATTAGTGGAGAGCATATTACGACAAAGGACCCAAAATTTTGATCTTAAATTCGATCAATTTCTGACCAAATTTTGGTTGAGTTTAATAATGATATTGATAGAGGAAATCAAGGCGCCCAAACCACTTTGTTCTCAGGTCAAATTTGACATGGTGATATTGGCAACATTGCTGGAAAAGGTCAGAATTCCGATGACAATAATCTTCCCGGTGAATCAAAAAATTGGTATTGCCAATCGATTGAGGGTGAGGTAAGGAATGATAAAATCACAAAAGCCCCAATTTTTACTTCTCCTAAAGTTTCTAATTTTGAAATTAGGGTTCCTAACCCTAAACTGATGAATTTTGAACAAAATAATAATTCCAAAAAATTGGTTCAAAAATCACAACATAATTTGCTTGGAAATGATAAGAGGGGTGTTGTTGAGTCAAAATCCCTATTAGAAGTTGATCATAACTCTTCTGATATTGGTTTATCAATTATTCCATATGCCAATTTGGTCGGAAAGGTTGTTTTGGTTAATATGAATCAAATCGATTAGCTAAATTTGACTGTAAAACATATGGAGAACATAAAATTTGCAAAAGCCACATCAACTTATCCCCAAGGATCATCTAATTTGGAAAATTGGGTTTTGGCAAATTTAGGTACTATTCAAGAATTTGATGACAGGTTTCTGGTACAAGTAGTTCGGATGGTGATGATAAAGTTTCTTTAAATGATAATTTAGGTGATGATCAGGCTAAGGATTTTATGACTAAGGTTAGTCAAGAAAATAACCAGAGAGCTGGTGATAAGGATTCTGCAAATGAATCCATAAACTATGCTATTGTTCATGATTCTAATGATGCCAATTCTGGAGAATGTGATCATAATGAGGTTGCTAATGATGTTTCTAGTTCTAAGTTGAAGATTTCTTCGGGCGAGTATGCTAATAACAATTTTGCTAATGAGAAAAGTAAGAAGTTGCAACCTAATGGTGTTAAGAAAGGCAAAAATATTCAGAAAAATGCTGCTGAGAGAGTTGGTCAGGTTAATAAATCTTGTCATGATGCTCCTAAGTTCATTCCTTTTGTTCCTAATAGTGCTTCTATAGTGGCGTCGAATAACTTTGGGAATGCTGAGAGAGAGAATCCCAAAAACCACTAGTTTTATAGATAAACCCAAGGAGGGGGATGATAATCCAAAATTTGATAGTAAAAATTAGCCTCTATATAATACTTGGAACAACAAAGTCCCTGGTCCTAATGCTCATGTTATTTCTCATGCATTGGTGACTAAATTAAGAGTGTAAGAGGCTATGAAGGTGTTTGTTATTGAGATTAGTCCTCCAAAAATTACTACCAAGAAGGGAATGCCAGCAGTTGTTTTTAAACCTGAAGATTTTAAGCAAAAATTAGCTGCAGATGTAAATATACTCTGATTGAGAAATTTACCAACACAATGTCCAAGATGGACATTATTAGGAAGAGATTTATTCTTCAAACTGAGCACAAAGGTACTGTCAAGTTGACTCATTTCAATTCTAAACATCTGTATATTGACTTGGACAATGAGTATGATCATTCTATGGTGTGGTCAAAAGGAAGAATGTATATCGAAAGGCAAATGATGAGATTACAGATATGGACTCCTACTTTTAAACATGAAATCAAAACCCCTTTGGTTCCTATCTAGGATGTTCTACCTAAACTTCCATGGAATTGCTATTGTATGGAAGTTTTAGCTCCTTTATTATCCGTAATTGGTAAAGCCTTGTTCGTTGACCCTACAACTTACAGGAAGACTAGAGAAAGTATAGCCAAAGTTAAAATTCAGGTTGATCTCACTAAAGATAGACCTCCTCATGTTTGGATGGGATATGATAAAGATGAAAATGGTGAAGGAGATGGCAAAATGTGCAATATGAAGGGGTTCCTGATTATTGTTCATATTGTAAACACCAAGGTCACACACCTGTAGCATGCACTGTTAAGAGAAGAGATGATGAAACAAAAAGAAAATGGGAGCTGGAAGAAGTTGAAAAACAAGATCAGATGTAGGGTATTATTGAGAAAAATAAAGAAAAACAAGTGTAAAATCAACAGGTTCCTCACAAACAACCAGATCCCTATTACAACAAAGATGCTGAAAATACTCCTGAACAAGATCAATGGTAAATTTAAAAAGGAAGGAACAAGAGAAATAATCAACAACAACAGTAGGTACAATAACATCTATAATAGCAAGGACAAAATTAACAACCACAGCTGATCCAGTAACCTCACCAATAGCAGGCTCAACAACAACAACATCACCTGGTACAAAAACAATATCAGCAGGTCCAACAACAAAATAAAGGTAATTTATAACATCACAATCATGGTAAGACACAACAAGTGTATAGACCAATATCTCCATAGCCTCCAAAGGGTATAAATCAACAAGTTCAGGTACAATAACTAACAAGTAAATATGCTACCCTCCAAAGGGTATAAATCAACAAGTTCAGGTACAATAACTAACAAGTAAATATGCTACCTTTATTAATTAACAACTCAGAATTGTAATGTTGATTCTGGAGTCTAGAATCAACAACCCCAACCATAACAATCCACTATTATTTCTGTTAATCCCAATCCCTAAAACCCCAGTAAAAATATTACTATTCAAGCTCCCAACAAGGTAAAATAGGTTACTGGAAATGTGATCAACAAAGCTGATGGAGCATTGCAATATCACAGTCATAATAATGGTGATAATGTCCCCACAAATAGGACCATAGATATTGACTCAAATCTCTAAAAAACCCACCCCAATAATTTTAATATGCAAACAGGTGATGTGGTTGAATTGGAAAAAAATCAATCTCAAAAGCGTGGGAATGTAGAAAATATCCTTGAAAGGACCTCAGGTATTAACTCAATGCTCCATCAACCCCACCCCATAGTTTTTATAAAAAATGAAGCTAATAGAGGTGAGAATCGTATGAAGGAGAAAACCACTAACATACAGGAAGGGGTTTCCAGGGAAAAGAGTGTTAATAGTATGGTTGACCCTAGAAGTGACTTTAGAGCCTCTGCTACCACTGTTGCTTCTGATTTTGATGCTAAAATACTTGATGCTACTGGTCAGATTCCTACAGATGGTACTTCTGGTAATATTTCTGAACAAAACTTATATAAGGTCGATAGGGACCCTGCTGATAATATTCAAGATAGTCAGATGGATGAACATGGTTTTGTATTGACAAAAGATTAGAGAGATTTTATGGTTCATATAAATATGACGTTGTAGAATTTAATAATGATGACCCTCAGAAGGGTGCAGAAAGTCTTTTAACTGATGCTATTGTAGTGGTACACAAAGCTTCTAATAATAAATCTTTTACCAGGTTGAGCAAAAAAAGAAGAGCTACTATTAAGATATAACAGGAAACAAAGAAGATAAGTAATATATAGAGGGAGAACTACCAAGAGCCTAAAGGTTCTTAAAAACCTTCTCAAAATGTTCAATCTGCAGCAAATTCCAAAAATTATGTACCTTGAATATTATTCCCGAATTTACTACTGATATGCAAAATGAATATAGGGTTATTAATTTAGAAGATGAGGTTGATTATGATAATGTACCTATCGGTAAAGATGAGCAGGAAGAAGAGAACAGTGGACACTTATTCAAAACTTTTGATATTTCTATGGATACAAGTATTCATGAGTAAATTCAGTGAGTCACAGACAAGCAAGGATTATCCACAAAAGGACAAAAACACAAAACCAAATTCTCCAAAGTACCTCTACAAGTAAGTCTGCTAACAGTGAGAGAGGGGTTCTCACTAGGTCTCAAGACAAAGGTTTATTATGATTAGAAAACTCATTTGGAATGCTAGGGGTATTAATACCAAAGGGTTAATGGAAAAACGTAAACCTCTCATTCATATCCATCATCTCTCTCTTATTACTATTCTTGAACCCTTTTTTTAATAATTCTCATCTTCACAATTTCAGAATTTAATTAAACATGAACAAGGCATCCTGTAATGCTAATAGAACGATATGGATGTTTTAGACTCATGATATTAACTGTGATATTGTAGAATCTGATGAGCAACAAATCACTTGCGTTATCAATCATATGGGGTTGAGTCATTCATATATAATGAGCTTTATGTATGCCAAATGCCAGGACAGTTTAAGAAGACCTCTTTGGGATAGAATGTTACATTTTTCTTCTCTTAATATGCCTCGGTGTGCTGTAGGTGATTTCAACATGATTACTTCAATTGATAAAAATTTAACGGGTCTTACTTACGATATGAGAAAGATCTTTGATTTTATTAGGGTTATTGAAGCTTGTGGTCTGATAGATATTGGTTTTAGTGATCAGTTATTCACCTGGTCCAACTTAAGAGGGATCAATTTTAGAATATGGAAGAGGTTGGATAGAGCCTTAGTCACTGATGCTTGGCTAAAGCAAATCACCCTTACTACCAATGCTCATCTTTCTTCTGTGGGTTTTGATCGTTGTCCCATTTTATTAAAAATACAAGAAAGACATGAGAATCACATAAAATACTTTAAGTTCTTAAACTATTCGATTGATAACAAATCTTTCTTAAAAATAGTTGAGAACTGTTAGAGCATACCTTGTGAGGGTGATCCTATGTGGATTTTTCATCTAAAAAGGAAAAGACTAACCAATACTCTTAGTCACTAGTCCTAGAATTGGTGATATTTATGCTAAAGTGAAAGAGTATGAAGATAAGGTTAGAACTGATAAAAAAAACCTGATTCATAACTGCACTGATGAGAACAAGATTAATTTGCACCATTTGAATGCTGAATATATCAGGTTTCTTAAGCTAGAAGAGTTATTTCTCTAGCAAAAAGCCCAATTACATTGGTTCAAAGATGGACATGCTAATTCTAGACATTTTCATGCTTTAATCATAGGTAGGATAAGGAAGTTATTTATCAACAAAATCAAGAATGAAGAAGGCAATTGGGTACAAAAAAAGGTGAAATTACTGTAGCTGCCTGTGAATATTTTCAAGAGATATTCACCGGCAAAGAGGAAGTGATACCTGAAGACTACATCAATTGCATTCCCAGAATGGTCACTGCTGAACAGAACAATATTCTACATGAATATCCTACTCTTGATGAGCTTAAAACTATTGTTTTCTCAATGAGTACTCATTCTGCAGCAGGTCCTGATGGCAAGAATGACAATTTTTTTCAAACCTGTTGGTATATTATTAAACATGACCTCTTAAAAATGGTTTAAGCTTTCTTTTATGGTCATACTATGCCTAAATATTTTTCGCATGCTTGTTTGGTATTACTCTCAAAAGTAGACCATCCTAATAAACTTTTATAATATAGACCCATAAGCTTGAGTAATTTCACTAATAAAATTATTTCCAAGCTGAATAGTCTCAGACTAGTACCAATTTTTCCCAATTTGATTTCTCCCAACCAATTAGGATTCATGAAGGGTAGAAACATTTCTTAAAATATTATGCTTTCTGAAAAGATCATCCACAGTATCAAGAAGCCTAATAAAGGTAGGAATATTGTGATTAAATTAGACATGGTAAAGGCTTACGACTGGGTTTCTTGGTCCTTTACTCTCCTGGTTCTTAGGAGAATAGGCTTCGAAGAAGGTATTATTGATTTGATATCGATAACTATGTCCAATAATTGGTATTTCGTGATTGTTAATGGGGATAGACATGGTTTCTTTCATTCTACTATAGGCTTAAAGCAAGGTGATCCTCTTTCCCCGACTCTTTTCATCTTAGGTGCTGAGGTTCTTTCAAGAATGCTGAATAATTTACATCACCATCATTTGTATCATGGTTTTAATATGCAACATAAGGGTCCTCAAGTTAATCATATGAGATTTGCTGATGATATGATAATCTTCTCATCCGGGAATAAACCTACTTTGAGACTTATTATGTACATTCTTACTGATTATGAGCAGGTGTCCGATCAACTTGTTAAATAAGATAAAAGTCAATTCATGCTTCATTCAAGCACCTTTCTTAGTAGCATCAATAGAATCAAGCAAGAAACTGGTTTTAAGCAGAAAATGAGTCCTATTACTTACCTGGGATTCCCTATTTACACAGGCAGACAAAGAATCATTTACTACTCTGGTTTGGTTTCTAAAGTAGTGTCAAGAATTAGTGGTTTGCAGAATAAAATCCTCATTTCTGAGGGTAGACCAACTCTTATTAAGTATGTGCTCCGGTATCTTCCTATTCACATTCTCTCGGCTGTAGTTCCTACTCGGACCACTCTTAAACAAATTTTAAGCTTATTTACTGATTTCTTTTGGGGCTGGTCTAATAACAAGAAGAAATACCATTCGTATTTGAGGAGAAATGTCAGTTATCTTACAAAAGAAGGGGGTATTGGTACTAGACATCTCAAAGATGTTTGTGTTGCTCTTCAATTTAAGCAGTGATGGATTATAGATCTAAAGATACCTTGTGGGGTGACTTTCTCAGAGCTAACTATTATCAAAGAGCTCATCCAATTATCAACAAACAGGGTACTGGTAACTCACTGGTTTGAAAGAACATGATGCACAACAAACAAATTGCTGAAAACCATATTCGCTAGAAATTGAATTCTGGTACTTGTTCCTTTTGGTGGGATGATTGGTTAGATGTTGGTCGTCTTCATTATTATAGGGGTGTGCCTATTAGATATAATAACATCAAGTTCAATCAACCATGGGTGCAAGATGAATGAGATATTGAAAGACTCAATCATCTGCTACCTCCTGTTATAGTTCATCAGATCATAGAAACTCAGTTTTACTTTCAAGAAGGGGTTGCCAACCGGCCTGTTTGGGAGCCTACTAATAGTGGTAATTTCACTGTTTCTTCAACCTGGGAACTTTTAAGAATTCACAGAGATAAGACTATGACAAATAGGTATACTTGGCACAAGTATGTTCCTTGTAAGTGCACCTTTCTTTTATGGAGAGTGCTAAGAGAAAAATTACCTACTGCTGAGAAGTTTTCTTTCAGACTGGAGTCTTTAGATTTCCATTATTGTTACAATCAAGGACCTGATACAGTTGAGCATATTATGGTTAATGGTCATTTTGCAAGAAATATCTGGCAATTTTTCTCTAACTCCTTGGGGGTTAATCACACCACAACACCCCTTAGAAATCTGATAATAAGATGGTGGATTCTTGGGAAAAAAATGAAGTTCATAAGAAAGTTCTTCAGGCTATCCCTATTTTCATTTTTTAAAACTTATGGAAGAGTAGATGTGCGGTGAAATATGAAGGCAAGACATCAAACTTGTCTAGAGTGAAATTTTAGATTTTTAAGAATATTTCCATGCTATTAATCAATAATTTTCCCTACATCTCTTAGCCCTAAAATTGGAAAGATATGGTGGTATTTCTGGAGGGATGTTACCAGATGACTAGGGTGTAAGAAGTTGCTTGGGTCAAGCCTACTAATTCTGTGGTGAAGTTAAAAACAGATGGTAGTGTGCTTAACAACCCCGACAGAATTAGAGCTGGGGGTGTGCTAAGAGATTATCATGGAGAACTTACTTTTACATATGCCATCCCTCTTGGGTTCAGAACTAACAATCAAGCCAAAATAGAAGCAGCTAGTATTGGTCTCAATTGCTGTTTGCAAAACAGTTATCCAAAGGTTATTTTAGAGGTCGTTTCAGAACTCATTGTTAAGTAGATCAAGCAACATGCCACAGCTTCTTGGAAACTTCAAACTTATCTTGATAAAATCAAAGGAATCATGGCATAGCTGGATGAGGTTACTTGTAGGCATACTTATCAAGAAGAAAACTTTTTAGCTGATTCTCTATTTAAAATTATCACACTTATGATACTTCTCAACACTACTTCACCTTTCAGCATTTACCAGAAGTAACAAGAAGATATTTCATGCTTGACTAACTTGGTATGATTAATTTTAGAAGAAAAAAGATAAAGAGAATCAAAGAGCCACCATGAAGTTCTGTGATTTTGTACTAGATGACTGATTCTCCTTCATTCTTTCCTTCTTTTTCTTGGCTTCTTTATGATAGGCTATTTTATGATCTTTTTGTATGAATTTCTTCATTTATTTTGTAAAGGGAGAGTCTCCTTTATTTATGCTTTCCTAGATTATATTGTACTGAGAGGGTTCCTTTCTTCTAGGTGCTTAGATATAGGTTTCATTTCTAGTATCGGGGATAAGTCGACCGACCTTTGTAGGCTAGTTAAATTTGAACCACCATAGGATTGGAGCTAAGGTCTATGTCCCCCTCCTTGTATTTTTTTTTATTTATTTATGATAAGGCTTGGGTGTGTGTGGCTCAACCCTTGACCACCATGGGAGGTGAGAGCCTCGAGTAAGGTCCATTTCTTAAAAAAGAAGTCTCAAGAATTAAATACCAATTCTCATGAATTCATCAACCCAGGTATGTTAAGTGTTCATTCATGGGTCCCTTTCACCCATGGATTCCAAGTATCCAAACTTAAATTTAAAGTTGTGATCTTTAGAAGTTAACATGATTTTAAATTATGATTTTAACCATAAATCTCCATGAATCTTGATTTATACCACGCTTACATCAAATTGTTGTTGTTTATCAAACCCCACATATTTTAGTGTTGTTATTAATGGATTTAAATTATGATTTAGTGTTATTGATGTTGAAATCATGCTATTACTCCAAGTTTTATACTATTCCCATGATTAGCTTAAACTATGAATTCCAAGTGTTAGATAAAATTCCTACAAGAGTGAATTTTGAATAAATGCTTTCATATTATGTGTCCAAAGTTTAGTACTACTTTAATATTATTGCTATCGAGTCTTGGGGGTTATGAATACCTAAAACCATAGTTGTTTATGTAATCTCAATATCTTGAGAATAGTTTCAGAATATGTTATGAGCATTATAAGTTCAGTTAGTTATCAAAATTAGTTAAACTAAACTTAGAACTGTTCAGTACTCCAATTTAGTTCTGTTGGGAGTAGGATTTAGCCCCGAGTTAACCCAGGGATAGGGGATCACCAGCAGCTGAGGGTGTGACCTTTAGTAGTAGTCCCTGCATTCCAAAACTATGTAGAAAACATAGGTTGAGATGTTAACCTGCTAGTTGAGGGTTGATCTCATATAGGTACCTGCCAGTTAAGGATAACCCTTAGTCCTTCGGGACAACACTTTAGTGGATCTACACAGCCAGTGTTAGTACCCATGTCATGGTACTGGCACCCTTCTAACTAGGGTCATAAGTTGGACCTCAATTTTTTCATATTGGGGAATGTCGGTTAGATTATAGCACCCATAGTCTTAGTCTAGTAATAAACTCATTAATTCAGTTTTAGTTGCTTGACCATAGAATGTAAATTTTAGTAATTCAGTTATCAGATATGAGTATTTCAGTTTATAGATTATATTCAAAACATGTATTATGCTTGATCATGTATCCTCAGTATTTTTAGTTTTTATGCATTCTATTTAGTACTTCATCCTATGCACTCATTCAGTTATTACTCTAGTACATGAAACCATATATATCAGAATACCTCATTTAGCATACTAGTACATTCAAAGTACTGATCGCATACTCTTTTCTTGCGCTATGATGTATCATATCATAGGTTTGGATGCTCAGTTCTCAAATTATGTATAGACCTTCGAGATTATTAGCCATAGCAGTGGGTCCTCATATTTTACGGACAAACTACATTTACTTTCATGCTTTCAGTTCTATAGTTAGTTGGAGTTAGTTAGGGCCTATCCCATCAAATCTCATTTAGTCAATTTAGAGGCTTTCAGATATTTTAGACAGTTAGTCAGATCTTAGATTTCAGTTGTCATTGTAAGATATTTTATCAGTATTATTAGATTTGTTTATAGATTTTATCAGATTTATTACTTAAAATCTTATTGCATTGCTCAATTAAATTCTGCATATGACCTTTTGTTATCAATTTTACTTACTACTCACAAGAAGTACTAGCTCATGGGTTAGCTTGTGATCCTTTAGGACTGTAAGCACCATGTGGCACCCAGGGTGTAATCTCGGGGCATTACACACCCATGATAGGGATAATGAGATTTGGCAGAAAGGAAAAGTTGAGTTCCTAATTTGTTGGTCTGTATGAGGTAATAAGGAATATTGGAGAGATAGTATATGAGTTGGACCTCCTACTAGGGTTGGTAGTTGTCCACCCAGTTTTCTATGTATCGATGCTAAAGAAGTGAATTGGAGATTCTATATGACGTATTAGTAAAAGTGGCCAGTTTCATATTTCTGGCTGATTTTGTCATTCTTGATTGTGAGGTGGATTTTGAGGTGCCCATAGTCTTGGGTCTACCTTTCCTCACAACTGGGAGTGTACTTATTAATTTGAAGGAAAATGAGCTACTATTCAGGTTGAACGATGAAGTAGTTCGATTCGATGTATGTCAGTCCATAAATAGCTTAAAGACATGAGATTCTTTTCTATTGTGGATGTTTATTATGAAGAGGAGCAGGAAGTGCCTATTGAAGAAAAGTTTGCGGTGGAGACTTTAACTACTATATTAATGAATTTTGATCACAATGGCATTGAATATTATGAGGAGACTATGTGTTCCTTAACATGCATGGGGTCTTATTCTTATGCACCTAAGAAGCTGGATTTGGACTTGAAAAATCATCCAAGTCCACCAGCCAAGCCGTCTATTGAAGAACCACCTACTTTGGAGCTGAAAGAGTTACCCGGTCATTTGAGGTATGTGTTCCTGGGAAGTGGGAATACACTACTTGTGATTATTGCTGCTAATCTGGGTGAGAAATAGGTGGAAG
Organism: Capsicum annuum; assembly: GCF_002878395.1. NCBI lineage: Eukaryota > Viridiplantae > Streptophyta > Magnoliopsida > Solanales > Solanaceae > Capsicum > Capsicum annuum. The sequence continues at coordinate 166,370,944 of NC_061113.1, forward strand.
CTATTATCTTTGTCCTTAAGAGATATAAGAGGGCCATGGTTGGATAATTGCAGACATCATCGATGTCCCTCCTAGTATATGTACACATAAGATTCAGTTGGAGAAGGATTGTGTTCCAACCATTGAGCATCAGCATCGTCTAAACCCACCTATACAAGAGGTGGTAAAGAAAGAAATCATCAAGTGGTTAAATGCAGGTCTAGTGTATCCTATTTCAGATAGTAAGTGGTTAAGTCCTGTTCAGTGCATGCCCAAGAAAGGGGGCCTGACAGTGGTGGCTAACGAAAAAAATAAGTTGATTCCACTCAGCCTGTTACTGGATAGATGGTGTATATGGATTATAGAAAACTCTACTCATGGAAATTGAAGGACCACTTCCCAATGCCTTTCATGGATCAGATGCTTGATCATTGGTGGGAAAAGGTTGGTACTGTTTCTTTGATAGTTATTTTGGTTACAATCAGATTTCTATAGCTCCGGCGGATCAGGACAAAACGACATTCACCTGCCCATATGGTACTTTTGTATTTAAATAGATGCCGTTTGGATTGTGTAATGCACCGGCTACCTTTCAACGGTGCATGATGTTTATTTCCTTAGATATGGTTGAAGACACCTTGGAGGTGTTTATAGATGATTTTTTAGTGGTAGGAGATTCATTTGAGCTGTGTTTTGTAAACTTGAGTAGGGCCTTATAGCACTGTGAGGAGTTCAATCTTGTTCTTAATTAGGAGAAATGCCACTTCATGGTGAAGATGGGGATTATTCTCGAACAGAAAATTTGAGAAAAGGGGATTAAAGTTGATCGAGCTAAAGTTGAGGTTATAGAGCAGCTTTCACCTCATATTTCAATGAAGGGGGTACGTAGTTTCCTCGGTCATGCTGGCTTTTATCGAAGGTTTATGAAGGACTTCTCAAAACTTGCAAACACCCTTTGCAAACTTTTGGAGAAAGAAGTCAAATTCTCCTTTGATGATGATTGCTTGAAGGCATTCAAATGCCTTAAAGGGAAGCTGGTTGATGCTCCTATTATTGTTGCACCGGATTGGTTAAAACCATTTGAGATCATGTGTGATACACGCGGTGTTGTCCTTGGAGATATGCTGGGATAAAAGAAAGACGAATTGTTTCATCCAATCTATTATACTAGAAAAGTGCTGAATAGAGCTCAAAAGAACTACACCATCACAGAGTAGGAACTTCTTATAGTAGTCTATGCCTTTGCGAACTTCCGAGCTTATTTTCTATGAACCAAGGTGGTGGTCCACACTTACCACGCAGCCTTGAGATATTTGATAGTGAAAAAGGATGCAAAACCAAGGTTGATTAGATGGGTGCTGCTACTTTAAGAATTTGATTTTGATTTAAAGGATCGTAAGGGCTGTGAGAACCAAGTTGCAAACCATCTATCTAGACTTAAGGGAAAGGAGGCAGCCAAAGATGAACTCAAGATTGATGATGTATTTCTATATAAAGAAATCTTAGCTGCTGTTCTTGAAAAGATACCTTGGTATGCAGATTTCGCTAATTATGTGGTGAGTGAAGTGGTTCCTAAAAATCTTTCCTTTCATCAAAGAAAGAAATTTCTTCATGATGTGGGTCATTACTTTTGGGATGAACCATATCTGTTTTGACGGTGTGCGGATGGAATTATTGGGTGGTACATCCCCGAAGTAGATATGTTGAGTATACTATAAGCAAGTCATGCTTCCCTAGTTTGAGGTCACCATGCAGTTGATTGTACTGCCAGAAAAGTTCTCCAAAGCGGCTACTATTGGCCCAACTTGTTCAAGGATGCTTATAAGTTCGTGAATAGATGTGACAATGTCAAAGGCAAGGGTCCATCTCAAAGCACCATGAGATGCCAATGTATAAAATGCTGGAGGTAGAATTATTTGATGTTTGGGGAATTGATTTCATTGGGCCCTTCGTGAGTTCATTTGGGATGAAGTACATATTAGTTGTGGTTGACTACGTGTCAAAATGGGCCGAGGCCATGTCTCTGGTGGATAATGAAGAAAAGCGCGTTATTGCATTCTTAAAGAGAAACATCTTCTATCTCTTTGAGGTACCAAACACCATCATAAGCGATGGAGGATCACACTTTTGCAACAAGTTATTCAGAGCCACCTTGGCAAAATATGGAGTCAAGCAACATAAGGTGGCTACCCCATACCACCCACAGACCAGTGGGCAAGTGGAAATCTCTAATCGGGAAATCAAAGCCATCCTTGCCAAGACTGTAAATACTAGTAGGAAAGATTGGTCTAGAAAGATGGATGATGCCTTATGGGCATCTAGAACAACGTTCAAGACACCAATTGTTATATCACCATACCAATTGGTTTATGGAAAGACGTGTTATTTGCTGATTGAATTGGAGCATAAAGCACTGTGGGCACTAAAGCTGCTTAACATAAATTAGAATGAGGTAGCGGATATGAGATTGGGGCAGCTGAATGAGATGGATGAGTTCTATCTTAGAGCTTATAAAAGAGTTGACTTGTACAAAGAAAGAATGAAGAAGTACCATGACTGTAGAATTGAAAAGCAAAATTTTCAGAAAGGTGACTTGGTGCTCCTCTTCAACTCCCAACTCAAGCTGTTCCCATGTAAGCTTAAATCAAGATGGTCAGGCCCATTTCAAGCTAATCAAGTCTACTCGTTTGGAGTGGTTGAACTTCCAAATGAAGATGAAAGTATCTTCAAAGTGAATGGGTAACGACTGAAGTTTTATATTGGTCCAATGGACTCGATAAAGTGCATAGCCACTATCTATCTTGATGAAGTCTTAGTAATCGAGATGAATTCATTGTGTCATGACATTAAATTAGGTGCTAGTGGGAGGCGACCCACTAAATGTTGTTATAATCTTAGCTAAAGTTCTTTTATTGGTTTCTTTTTGTGCAATCTGATGTGTTTGTGAGGTTTGTAGGACTAAAAAATAGGAAAGAATAGAGTTTCACAGGTGTGCGGAGGTTGACGGAGTTACTGATGGACCGTCAATATCTCGATAGACTGATGCTCAGATTGCCAAAACCATGCCAAAAAGTTTGAATGTACTAGATAAGGCTCGATGGTCGATTTGGTGGACCGTCGCAAATCTGGTAGACCGTTACTTCTTTCATCAACCTGAGGCTGAGAATTTGAGTTTCTGGAAGGAGTTGACAGGTAGCTCGATGGACCATCATAGAATTGACGGATCGTCAGTATGACCATCATAAAATGGCCTGAGAGGTACACCTTTGGTAAGAACTGACGTTCAACCTGGCGGACCATCAAAATTCTGACAGTCCATCGGGTTAACTGTCAACTTTACCCTAGTCATGGGTCAGGTTGGGTTAAATTGGATGCCCATTTGAGTGACCCGTGCTTGACCCACAAGCTCTTAAAGAGATAAAATAGGGCGGTTACATACGTTGTAACCTTTTTAAATTCTAAAAACTGTCTAACTCCCTTGGATTTATAACATCTGAAGGCAGTTACTCCCTCTGGGACTCTCTAACCTCTTTCTTCCCCTCTATTTAAACAAGTCTTTTCCCCTCTTTTCTCCTCATCACAACAACAGAAGAAATCACACATTAAAGTGTTAAGTAAATTTTCTTTCTAAAGTACAAGCTACTAGAGTGAGACTTCTCCATCATCAAGGTATGATTTTAACTCATTTTCTTGCTTCTCTAAAGTGAAAAACATAATTGACATAGTGTGGGATGTAAAATTTCATCTTGTCTTCTTCTGTGGATTAAATTGTTGATGTTCTGAGTTATGAAATTTGGTATATGCTGTTTGGGTAAAGTCTGAGTAACCCACATGTTTAGAGTAGAAAAATCTGTGTGAAAACATGGAATTATTGTTGTTGATATGCTAAAAATTGAATAAGGTATACCATCTGTTCGACAAAATGCCAAAAAAGTCTGAAATTGAAAATGGGGATTGATGATCACCTTGATAGACTGTTGAATTTATGACGGACTGTCAGGTTGGCCATCACAAATGTCCAAGGAAAGTTTCTTTCTAGATAAGCTGTGACAGATAACTTGGTAGACCCTCAGTGACCTGATGGACCGCCAGTTCGACCGTCGCAAGGCCCTAAAAATTAGAACTCATTGGATAAAGCCTGTCGGCACAACCAGTGAACTGTCGCATCATCAACGGCCCGTCAGTGTAACCATCAAGCCAATGTTTATCTTTGGTTTTTCAGATTTTTGGTTTTGTAATTGACTCCATACTTTTTTTCAGGCACAATGGCATGAAAACTCCAATTGACTAGAGGTGGTAGTCAAATAAGAGGCAGAGGCAAACCTTCCAGGAGCAAGGAGGCACCAACCTTCAACACTCACCAAAGGGATTGGATACTTCCGACACTCTTCCAGTATAAAGAGGAGAGGGACAGTAGCAACAACAGCACTAGCTCGAGCCCTGATGAGGATAGGGTGGTCACATCTCACCCCAATTTAGTTGAGGCAAAAACTGAGGCTGCTAATGTAGAGGCACAAATTGAAGCAGCCGATGTTGAGACTAAAACTGAGGATACCACCTTGATCAGACGTAAGGATCCTCAAATTAGAGAGGCTGTCAGATGGAAACTCAATGGAGCAAGGGATAAATTTTATGACGGCTTGGTACTAACAGTAAGTAGGCTAGTCAAAAGGCCATTTGCTGAGGAGTATTAGATTGTAACGATAGAGGTACACGAGTACCCTGAGTTAGAGCTTCATTTTAATGAGTACAAACTAGCATGGATGAGCAAACCCTTAGGATCATATCAGCTGAATTTGGTAAGGGAATTCTTTGCTAACTATTTGGTATTGGCAAAAAAGGATGTTCAAAAGGGTTTGAAGATTTTCAATCTCCCAAATAGGGAATCAATGGCAGTCCGTGGAGTTTCCATTGATATATCAGCCCAAACCATCAAAAAGATACTATTTGAGCCAAATTATAAAGCCCCACATGCTATTCCAGAGCTAGAGTATCGAATGCGTAATGCATCTGCCTAAAGATTCTAGTAGGATAGAGTGTTGACTAATGAGGGTAATCCTTCATGGGATATAAACCTACGTGAGCTCATAGAGAAGTCATCCCTTAGCTTCAGAGCTAAATTTTGGTGGGCTATGGTCCGATTGAGACTTATGTGAATGAAAGATGATGATAATCTGGATATTCACCGAGCTATACTTGTTGCTAGTTTGCTGTCAGGACTGAAGATTGATTTCATTCAGATCATTATTGATGAGTTGATTGTGAGAGCGCATAAGTTGGCTAGGCTCTACCATTTCCATGCTTAATCACCGAATTATGCAGGCAGGCAGGTGTTCATCTGATTCATGGGGTGGATAATGAGGTCCGTGCAACACATAGGAAGGACATTGAGAAGTCCAAGGATGATTCAATGTTCAAAATAAGGGTCACCAAACCACCAGCCTATCAAACTCAGTCTGCACCAACCCCAGATACTTTAGAGATTCCAATAGGTACTTCATTGCTGATTACCACTTATGTACCCCCTGATTATGTGCCATCAAGTGCGTCTGTAGGGTCAGAATTTACACCACCAATGGGTGGGGCATAATTTGTAGAATATAGGTTGACACAGGAAAACTTCACTATGTCTGTGAAAGTGCAAAAGCAATTCAAAAGGCAGAGACACTTAGGCTATAGAATTTAAGACTTTTGTTGATTGAATTGTAGTTGAGGCAATTCATCCTTTCTAAGACATTTAGATAAGGATGGATCACATGGAGGAGAGAATCACTGTCTATTCCAGACTTGGCAAGGTTTATGGTAGAGTTTAAAATATCACAGGCTGACATCGAAGAGTTGAAAAATAGGCAGCCATAGCAGCCCACTTTTGATCTAGCCTTAGTAATGAGTGATGATGATGAAGGAATTATTGATCTGATAGTGAGACCCATGAAAGATACAGAAAAGTAGTAAACAGATGAACGTGCTTAAAGAAAAGCTAAAAAGAGAAAAAGAAGGAAAAGCATGACACAGAGAAACAAGAGCAATATTATTTGAGGAATGCTAGTAGAAAATCAAGAAGAGACGAAGAGAGAACAAGGAAGAGGGTTGAAGATGAAGCAGCTAGAGTGTCTACCAGTTTTGCCCCAGTTAAGGGGCATACTTCAGACCCAATCTAGGATGTTATACCTCCGATTCTGGAGGGAGAGTTTTTGAGTACCCCCACCACCATGGGGGTCAACATTGCACCAGGTGAGGAAGTTAGATCCTTACCATACTTTACAGATGCCTCAGATGAATAAGAGAAAATACAAGTATACCCACTCCTTTATACTTTTATTTGATGCTTTGAGGACAATGCATGTATTTTTTTGGGGGGTGGTGTACTTGTACCATGGGGGATTGTGTTTCCGTATTCTTTTTCTCCCATATTCTATCTAGGAGAATCGACATGTCTAGGACTATGTTTAAGTTTGCATTTTCTTTTCTTTTCTAGGATTACCTTTAGGCTTGCATTTTCCTTTCTTAAATCTTGTTCTGTTGTTAATGTTGGTCCATGAAATAAAAGTGCCATTTCTGTTAGTACCTTGTTGTAAATATGGATGATGAATGATGTTGGTATCAAGCTAGGACTATGTTCATACGACTGTCTTCTTTTTTCTTCTAGTATATGTTATCAACTATTAGTGAATCTGTAGTCAACATTAACTTGTAAAATGTGCATGACATGTGATGTAGATCTTAGGAATAGTAGAATAAGTATGACTTAGTTTCCTGTCCATGTGGGTATTTTTATTAATTTTTACTTAGTGTAGTACCTAGAACTTGCCTGGTTCAATTGATGCTGTGTTGTAGTTTATGAAATAAGAGATGATAGCAGGCTTCCTTGTGATTTTAGTCCATTTAGGCAAAATAATTAACTACACCAAAAAGAATTCTCCACTTTTGAACCTTTCTTTAAGCCTATGCTAATTCTTTTTCTTCATCACCAATTACTCTAGTTAACTCTCTTTAAGTTGTTAAAACTTAACTCTGGCCCTGGCCCAATGTGGGCATTATGAACCTAGACTTAGGAAAAACACTTGAGTTGAGAGTGGCTATTGTCCAAGCTGTTAGTTGTCTAAGGAAAAGTTGGTTTAGAGCATGGTTTAGAGTGGTCTACCCATGACATTGTGTACCATGACATATTGCATTAGCATAAGTTAAGGGTGGCTGATGCTTGTGTATGTATATATATATATATAAAGAGAAAAAAAAGAAAAAAAAGAAAAGAAAAAAAAGGGTGAATAAGCTAGTTCAAAAGTGGTATTGGCAGGTAGAACTTGAGGGCAAAGAGAGTTAAATCCTAGTATTGAGTCACTTGTTTCCCAGAAGTCCTTCCTTACCTAACCCCGAAGCCTCATTACAAGCCTAAGAAAGACCTGTTTGATCTTGGTGAATCAACTATAAGGGAGCGTTAGATGATAAAGGCAAGCCTATGGGTATGTGTACTATGTTTATAACTTCCTTAATGAGTGTGAGTATTCTGATTTGTATCCAAAAAATAAAATGAGTGGTGGATTTTCTTGACTGTTAGGCAACCTGAGTCACACTTAATTTGGCTGATCTCTGTAGATTCTTGTATCCATGTTTGTGAATATATATTGATTGTGAAATAATGCCACTTATGGACTCTGATATGTTGAGGCATATAAGTAAGAGGATAAGTGAATAGTTATGTGAAAACTAGTTCAGCAAGTTGAATGCCTGTCATTTTATTGCTCATATTTGTAATCTGGTGCTGAGTTGCTTGAGCGCAAGCAATTATCCTAAGTTGAGGGTGTTGATGCTCGGCTTTTGACGGAACATTTGCATCTTTTTCTTAGGAAAATTGTGAGTTTTCAAGCAACTAAAGTTGTATTTAATAGTGGATTTAAGTGATTTGAGGTTTAGGAGTCAGTTGAAGGAGAAAACTCAGGAAAACAACAAAAAAAGGCCAATGACGGCCCAAATGGCGGACCGTCAGTCTTCCAACGAATCGCCAGGCAGACCGTTAGAGCTAAACAGATGGTTCCAGCTGGAAGACCCATCTGACGGCCCAAGTGGCAGACCGTCAAGCTTGCAGCAGACCGCTAACTTGGCCGTAGACTTAAGTAGAATGCAAGATTTTGAGAGATCGAATAACGGACCATGCGATGGACCATCGTACCATCGCTGGTCCACCAAAGTAGCCATCAGGCTTAAGCAGAACATGAAATCCTGGGACACTCAACGACTATCCATATGATGGACCTTCAGTTGGACCATCAGTTGGATCGTCACTTTGGATGCGAGTTTTATAATTTTGAATTTTAAATCCTTTTGGACTAGGAACATATAAATAGACAGTTTTAGGTTTTATTGGTTACCTTATCTTTGATTAGTATTTTCCATACTGAAAATACATTGTTATATTGTTTGTCTCTAAGATTCATTGGAGATTTGTGGATCTAGATTCCTTTATCATATTTTCTATTGAAGATTGAAGAACGAAAATTGTGACTTTTGTAAGTAAACTTTGAATTAATTTATGATTAACACAATGGTTTTTTCTCTTTCTTTGGTGGAAATGTGTGGCTAAGCTCCCATAAAGCTAATTGTGGGTTATGAATCTAGTAGATACCCATGAGTAATTGATATTGCATAAACTCTTCTTTACTTTAATGACTTTTCTTGGTTGCAAACTTGAAAAGTGATCCCAAGAATAACACTTGTTCAAATAGAAAAGTGCTTGTTGGGAAAAGAAAGGGTTTACAAAAATTTAAAGGCTTTAACTTTTAGATAGAGGGTAGATTCGTTAACCGGATCAATCTATGTGAGAATATAGTTGAATTAATACTATGTTCATTAAGTTTGAAAGAATTAAGGGATAAGTTACTTATTTAGGTTGAGAAACTAATGGGTAAACCATACAATTCAATTACTCTTGCTGTAAGAATTGTTTATTGGGAATCCAAAATAGTTCACAACCCTAGCTGCTTAAGAATCTTGGTAACCTTAACTTTAGTTTGATTTTTTTTACTGAATTACTCTTTGCAATACTATTAATATTTGGATTACTCTCTGTAACAAACATTTGACATTGGCCGCTTACACTCTCTAACGAGAGTTGTAATTTAGGCATATCAGATTCAGCAGCGAGCAAAACCAGGGATGGGGGCATTCCTGCTAGCAGAGGGTTTGACCCTTAGTAGCAATCCATGTGTTACAGAACTATGTAGCCAGCGTAGGTTGAGATATCCTCCTTCCAGATTAGGGTTGATACATCTTATATAAGTTTTCCTGCTAGCGAGGGTAGATGAAAGAGCTTCCTGTTAGAGAGGATTAACTCACAGTTTGTATTTACCCGTGGCATGGTACTGACATCCTTCCAACTAGGGTTATAGCTTGGACAATAATCTATTCAGAAAGAGGCATGTCGGTTAGATGATTACATCCCATAGTTACAGTTTTAGTCTTCAAAATAGAACTCAGTTCAGTACAGAAATTAGTACTTTCAAACATAGTCACTCAGTTTAGTACAAAACTCAGAATAGTTCCATAGAATTAGGACTTTCAGACACAGTCACTCAATTAATAATAATACAGTATCAGCAAACTCAGATATTAGTATGTCAGTGGTTCAGAACTCAGTATCCAGTGTTATCATGACCTCAATTATAGTTTAGGTATTTATGCATGTACTCTCATTTAGTTATATTAATGCTATTTAGTAGGTTATTGTTCATGTATATGAACCCACTCATATCAGCCTACCTCACTTAGCATACAAGTACATTCAAAGTACTGATACGTATCTTTCTTTTATGCTTTGGTGTCTTATATCATAGGTTCAGACACACGGGCTCTCAATTAAACTTAGCAGCCCAATCCATCCATGGTAGACCAGTGGTGAGTCCTCATTGTTTGAGGAGAAATTTATTATTCCAGTATTTTAGTACTAAGTTTACTTTAGTAGCCAGAGTTAGTTGGGGACTTGTCCCATCAACTCCTTATTCAGACTATAGAGGCTTTTCAGACTAGAGTATTTATAGACAGATATTCAGTTTTGGTATTTATGTACCATAATTAATATTTATTTATAGTTTTGATCCTTATGGAAAATTTTTACCTAATTTTCATATAACTATAGTACTATTATCTAGTTTTTCCAGCAGGTACAAGTCATGGGTTAGCTTGTGGTCCCTCAGAATTATGAGCATCATGTAGCATCTGAGGTATAGACTTGGGGTGTTAGATACTTGGTATTAAAGCCTAAGGTTCAACAATGTCCTAGAATGTCTGAAAGCCTTATTTAGTACAGTCTTATGTATGGGTATGTAGCTCGCCATACTTATGGATAGTAGGCTATGAGATGTTTTATGAAAAGTTTACCTTCTTTCAATATTCATGTCGTGCGAGTGAGCATAGGCTCAAGTTAAATTCTCAGTCTAATCTGTTCTCTCTTTTTTGTTTACAGAACTTGCCTTCCAAAATACTAACGAAAGGAGAATCGGAAATCAATCAACATCTTATCCCATTTAGGTAGATCCCCTGGATGAACATATCTCTCTCACTGAATTCAGAGTAGCTTTCACCATGCTAGCTCATTTTGTGGCAGCACAAAATGAATGTCTAATTTCTGTTCTGACCAACCCAGTGGCTAATACTATTATAGCCAAGATTTAGGACTTTGCTCGAATGAACCCTTCATATTTTACCAGGTCAAAGTCAGATGAGGACCCATAGAAATTTCTTAATCAGGTACAGAAGGTTACAGATATTATGGGGGTTATAGCTAGTGAGAGTACTAAGCTGTATATCAGTTGCAAGATATGGCTTACTCATGGTTTAACTAGTGGAAAGATGAAAAGGCTGCAGATGTAGGGACCATAGAATGGGAGGAGTTTGCTATTACTTTTCTGGATAAGTTCTTCCCACTAGAGTTGAGGAAAGCAAAGGTTTTGGAGTTTATAAATTTGAAATAGGGAAACATGATGGTACAAAAGTATTCTCTTCAGTTTACTCAATTAGCTAGATATTCCCTTTATGTGGTAGTAGATAGCAGAGCAAAGATAAGTAAGTTTATATCAGGGGTGTCTAGCGGTATGGTAAAATAATGTAGGACCATAATGCTAACTAAGGAGATAGACATATCTAGGATCATAGTCCAGGCTTAGTAGATAGAGAAGGCTAAGAATAAAGAGAAGGAGAGGGAGAACAAGAAAGCTAGAATAGGTATCTTTATCTTCACCCAGCCTAAGTCAGAAGTGGTAATCATTCTCAGTTCTACCTAAAATCTTCAGTTCTAGCTCTGGCCTCAGCCAGTGCTCCCGTGCTGAAATTCAGAGATGAAAATAGAGATATGGTGTTAGGCTGTAAATCCTAAGGTACTGTCAGTAGCGCTCAAACAAATCCTCTCTGCCAGAAGTGTAACAAAAACCATCAGGGTGTCTGCAAAGATGGCAGTGATGTATATTTTGAAGGTGGCAAGCCAAGCCACAGAGTCAAATAGTGTCCTCAGGTGGGTTTGCAAAGTCAGCATAACTATCTCTCAGCTTAATTTAGATACCCAAAGCAGCAGGGTGCCACTTCCAGTGCTACCAGTAGGTAATGACCAAATAGATTCTATGCACTTTAGTCCCGACAAGATCAAAAAAGTTCTCCTGATATGGTCACTGAAACGTTACAATTTTATCATTTGCGTGTTTATGCTTTGCTAGATCTAGGAGCTTCTTTGTCTTTTGTAACTCCTTATATAGTTGTTGAATTCGAAGTCAGTCCTGAAATTCTAGCAAGCCTTTTTTAGTCTCAACCCCAGTGGGTAAACTATCATAGCCCGATGGGTATACAGGAGCTGTCGGGTTATAGTGTCTTAGAAAGTCACTTCAGCAGACTTAGTTGAATTAGAGATGACTGATTTTTATGTTATTCTCGGCATGGATTGACTTTATTCTTACTATACCTTAGTCGACTGTAGAAATAGAATTGTCCAGTTTTAGTTTCCGAATGAGCCCATCCTAAGACTTAGGGATCAGCTTGTTTCCTACCTTAGGGCAAGGAAACTAATATCTAAGGGATGTGTCTACCATCTCGTTTGAATCCAGGACTATAGATCAGAAACCCCTACTCTTGAGTCAGTATCAGTAGTATGTGAATTCCTAGACGTGTTTCTGAAGATCTTCTTAGAGTTCCTCTCAAAAGGGAAATTGATTTCGGAATAGACCTTCTTCCAGATACTCAGCCTATATCTATTCTGCTATATAGAATGGCTTTAGTAAAACTCAAAAAATTAAAAGTATAGTTAAAAGATATCCTAGATAAGGGATTCATCAGACCCATTGTGTCCCTGTAGGGTGCACCAGTTCTATTTGTGTGTAAAAAGTGGTTCTCTCAGAATGTGTATAGACTATTGTTAGCTAAATAAAGTCACGATCAAGAATAAGCATCTACCTTCCAGAATCTATAAATTATTTGACCAACTTTAGGGTGACAATTACTTCTCTAAGATAGACCTTAGATCAAGCTATCATTAGCTTAGAGTTTGGGAATGTGATATTCTGAAAATAGCTTTCAGAACTCAGTATGGTCACTTTGAATTATTAGTCATGTCATTTGGTCTTACTAATTCCCCAGCAGCCTTCATGGACTTTATCAACCATGTGTTCAAATAGTATTTGGACATGCTCATCTAGTCTTCATAGATGACATTTTTGTCTACTCCCACAGTGAGCATGATCATGCAGACCAACTCAAAATAGTATTAAAGACTCTCAGAAACCACCAGCTATTCGTCAAATTTAGTAACTTTTAATTTTGGCTAAGGAAGTAGCTTTTCTCATCCATATTATTTTTGGTGATGGTATAAGAGTTGATCCCCAAAAGACCGAAGCAGTGAAAAATTGGCCAAGACCTATCTCTCTATCAGATATCCAGAGATTTTTGGGTTTGGCTATCTATTACCGATGGTTTGTTAAGAGATTTTTATCTATTGCATCCCCTATGTCCAGATTGACTCAGAAGAAGGTCAAATTTTAGTGGTCAGATTCTTGTGAGAAGAGTTTTTAGGAGTTGAAGACTCGACTCACTACAACCCCAGTTTTGACTCTACCAGATGGTTCAAACAGATTTATGGTATATTGTGATGCTTCTAGGGTTGGTTTGGGGTGTGTTTTGATGCAAAGAGGTAAGGTCATTGCCTATGCCTCTAGATAGCTCAAACCCCATAAAAAGAACTATCCTACTCATAAACTTGAGTTAGCAGCAATAGTATTTTTCCTAAAGATTTGGAGGCACTGTTTGTATGGAGTGCACGTTGATGTGTTCACTGACAATAAGAGCCTATGGTATGTGTTCTCACAGAAAGACCTAAACCTCTGTCAGAGAAGGTAGATAGAGTTATTGAAGGACTATGACATGAGTGTCCTGTATCATCCGGGTAAAGACAATGTAGTGGCTTATAATCTAAGTAGGATATCTATGGGTAGTGTTGCTCACGTGGATGATGGTAAGAAGAAATTAGCTCAGGAAGTTCATCAGCTTGCCCGACCGGGTATCTGCTTAGTCGTTTTAGCATAAAGTAGTATATGGGTACAGAGTAGTTCAGAATCATCTCTGGTTTCCGAGGTGAAGCAAAAATAGGATAGGGATCCCAGCCTAGCTAAGTTGAAAGAATCTATTAGAGATCAAAAGATAGTGGTTTTTGCCCAAGTAGGAGATAGTGTATTACATTGTCAGGGTCGGCTATGTGTGCCAGGTATAAATGACCTGAGATAATAGATTCTTTCAAAAGCACATGGTGCGCGTTACTCTATTCATCCTGGGGCTACTAAGATGTACCGTGAGTTGCGGGAGATCTATTGGTAGAGTGGGATGAAGAGAGACATCACAGAGTTTGTAGCTAAGTGCTTGACATGCCAGCATGTTAAGAGTGAGCACTAAAAACCTAGTGGGTATATATAGGAGTTCAGTATTCCCACTTGGAAGTGGGAAAAAATGAACACGGATTTTGTGATGGGTTTGCCTCGTACTCATCATCAGTATGATTCATTTTGGGTCATTGTAGATACGATGACCAAATCAGCTCATTTCCTACCAGTCCATACCTCTTATTCAGCCGAGGACTATGCCAAGCTCTATGTAAGAGAGTTGGTCAAATTACACAGAGTCCCATTGTCTATTATCTTAGATAAAGGTATGTAGTTCACCTCACATTTCTGGAAAGCCTTCCAAAAGGGTCTTGGTACCCAAGTCTACCTCAGTACACCCTTTCACCCTTAGACAGATGGTAAAGCAGAAAAGACCATTTAGACTTTACAGGATATGCTGTGAGCGTGTGCGATAGACTTTAAAGTTAGTTGGGATGATCACTTGCCTTTGTTTGAGTTCATATATAACAACAGCTATCATTCCAACATTTAGATGGCTCCATTTGAGGTTCTCTATGAGAGAAGATATAGGTCTCCTATTGGTTGGTTTGAGGTGGGTGAGGCCACAGTGGTAAGGCCTGACTTGGTATTCGATACCTTAGAGAAGGTTTAGCTGATCAGGGAAAGGTTTAAGGCAGCTCAGAGCTGACAAAAATAATATGTAGGTGTGCGAAGAAAGGATCTCGAGTTCGAGATTGGTGATTATGTGTATTTGAGATTCTCACCTATGAAAGGAGTGGAGAGGTTTGAAAAGAAGGGTAAGCTCAGTCTCTGATATGTTGGTCCTTACTGAATTCTCAACTGTTTTAGAAAGGTAGCTTATGAGCTTGAGTTGCCTTCATATTTATCTTCAGTCCATCCAGTGTTCCATATCTCCTTGCTAAAGTAATGTATAGGTGACCCAGTAGTTATAGTCCTTGTAGGGAGTATAGAAGTTAAAAACAACTTCTATTATGAGGAGATTCCAGTTGAAATCCTTGATTATTAGATTCACAAACTGAGGAACAAAGAGGTCCCTCTAGTCAAAGTTCTTTGGCGGAACCAGTTCGTTGAGGGAGCTACTTGGGAAGCAGAAACAGATATGCAGACCAAGTATCCTCACCTCTTCTCCGCAAACTTAGACTCAGCCCAAGGTAATAGTTTTTCCTTGAACTTACTCAGTTCCATGCTCAAATTTTCCTTTATAGACTTGGTACCAGTTACCATTGCATCTTTAGTTATGACTTCATGCATCAGATATGCATGTTCAGAATGAGAAACTCAGCTAATTAGTAATCACAGTCATGAACTCATGAATCATGTTTAGCTATGTACTCATGCATCAGATATGCATGTTCAGTTTGAAATTTCAGCATAATTAGTAGTGTCAGTTATAAAATCATATTGCAGTTGTGCATATCCAGTATATAAATTTAGTCTATCAGTATTCCCAGCATAGTCAGTCTCATTTGAGGGCAAATATTCCCAAGGGAGAGATATTGTAAGACCCCACAAAATCCTAAGCTTAACTCAGTCCTTTAAAACTTGTTAAGGGATCCCAGACTTAGAAAAATTCAGTTAAGTATTTAGACTTAGTGTTATTTTAGCCTTTGTAGGTTGGTGACTCTATTTCACGACCCTCACGGCCTTAAAGTAATGATTTTTAGGTTGAATTATGATCAGGAATGTCATTAGGTGTTCTCAGACAAGTTTTGGATTTTTTGAACTTCATTTGAAATATATTTGAAAGCTTAAACTAGTGGATCGAAGCGATCTCGATGCGCCACATTTCCCATTGCATTGATGAGTATTTTTCCCCAGCTCCTAGTGCAAATTCCAGTGAACCGATGCAGACTCGATGTGGCTCATTGGCTATTGTGTAGATGCCAACGACGTAGTGCATCGGTCTGCGCATCACTAAATCAATTTCTAGTCATTAAAAAACCACGTCCTAAGGGGTAATTGGGTCTTTTCCGACCTTATGTCAGCCCCCAAAACATGAGATTAAGCCCCCTTTAGAGGCAAAATCCATTGATCTTTCTCAAAATTTCTCAAGAAGCAAACCCTAGGATCTCCATTTCAAGATTCAGCCTTCAAGAACACTCCAATATTCTTCACAAATTTGAATACCAAGGTATGTGAAGTGTTCATCCAAGGGTTTCCTTCCACCCTTGGAGTTCAAGAAACTCTTTTTAAATACAAGTTAATTGATTTCATGGATTTCACGTTGGATCTAGAATGTATTAATGATCATGATATTAATGGAGATCTAATTCCATGATTTGTCCCAATTTTCATGCAAACTAGTTAATTGTGAATTGAATTTTGTGAACAACATGTCAGACTCTTGAATTTAAAGTTGAATGTATAATCCATGATATTACTACATGTTTATTGATATGTGAAATAGCCATGCTCCCAAAGTGTTTGTCAAAGTTCTTATGAAATTATACTAGTCAAAGCAGAACATGTTATTGTGTGATTTCAATCATGCACAAGATTATGTAAATGTCTAAGTGAATGTATTATTAGCAAGCTAGTACCATTATGCTACTAAAATCATGCAGTGATTTACTTTTTATGCTATCGAGTCCTGGGGGTATTAAATACCCGATAAGTTAGTTGTTTACCTAGAGCCAGTGTCAATTATAGAATAGTTTCAGTTATGTCATGATCAATAGTACTCCCAGTAAGTTACAGAACTCAGGAAAAACTCAGTAGACCCAGTATCATTCCAGCCAAGTTCAATATTTAGTTCAGACCTCAATAAATTTAGTCAGCTAATAGAATTCAGTAGTATTTCGTCAGGCAATGAAACTTAGTGAATTCAGTTTAGTTCAGTTAGATAGTATAATTAGTAACAGTTTAGTCAAGCCTAGTATGAACTAAAAATCAGTTCAGTGTCTATTCAGTTAGGAGTAGTATTTAGAATTGAGAAAACCCAGGGATTTGGGCATTCCTACCAGTAGAGGGTTTGACCCTTAGTAGTAATCCCTACGTTATAGACCTACATAGCCAGCGTAGGTTGAGATATCCTCCTGCTAGATTAGGGTTATACATCTCGTACAAATTTTTCTGCCAGCGAGGGTTGACAAAAGAGATTTCTGTTAGATAGGGTTAACTGATAGCTTGTCTTTACTCATAGCTTAGTACTGATACCCTTCCAACTGGGGTTATAGGTTGGACCCTAATCTATTCAGAAATGGGCATGTCGGTTAGATGATTACCTCCCACAGTTACAGTATCATTCTTTAGAATAGAACTTAGTTCAGTTCTATAGAAATTAGGACTGTCAAACACAGTCACTCAGTTAGTATAGAACTCAGAATAGTTCCATAAAATCAGGACTGTAAGACATAGTCACTCAGTTAACAATAATACAGTATCAGTATTCTCAGATATCAATAAGTTAGTGATTCAGAACTCAGTATCTAGTGTTATCATGATCCCAGTTACAATTTATGTTTTCATGTATATACTCTCATTCAGTTATGTTCATCCTATTTAGTCATTTATTCTTTATGCATATGAACCCACTCATTTGGCTCGGGGGGATATAGCTCAGTTGGTAGAGCTCCGCTCTTGCAATTGGGTTGTTGCGATTACGGGTTGGATGTCTAATTGTCCAGGCGGTAATGATAGTATCTTGTACCTGAACCGGTGGCTCACTTTTTCTAAGTAATGGGGAAGAGGACCGAAACGTGCCACTGAAAGACTCTATCATATCAGCCTACCTCACTTAGTATACCAGTATATTTAAAGTACTGACACATACCTTTCTTTTGCTCTATGATGTCTTATATCACAAGTTCAGATACATGGGCTCCCGATCATACTTAGCAGCCCGATCCATCAGCAGTAGACTAATGGTCAGAGTTAGTTGGGGACTTGTCTTATCAACTCCTTATTCAGATAGTAGAGGCTTTTCAGACTATAGTATTTATAGATAGATGTTTAGTTTTGGTGTTGATGTATCGCACTCAGTATTTATTTATAGTTTCAAACCTTATGATAAGTTTCCACGTAAATTTTCCATTACTACAGTATTATTATCCAGTTATTACAGTAGGTACCAGTCATGGGGTTAGTTATGATCCCTCGAGATTATGAGCACCGTATAGATTCTATGTTATAGACTCGAGGCATTATAAAAATATTATCCTTCTTCTCAACCTATATCTATTGTAACACAAAAAAACCCTAGCACATAAAAACAATAACAAAGAAAGAAGCTAAGTTTGTCAAAAAAAACCCCAAAAGGCAAGTTAAGTGATGGTGATGACTTGGTGTCCCTTGTTGGTCCAAGCTTCAAAAACACAAATTTGATAGAAGAGTTGAAAGGTAAAAGACTTTCAAAGAAGCAAAATCAATCATTGAGCTTGGTCTGGTTTGTACATAATATTCTTTAGGTGTAAGACGTTAACAACAATATACCACTTGGTTTAATAAATCTTTTCAAGGATCTTGAGACATTTAACAACTATCCTTAGGGTCATGAAAACTTCAAAATGACTGTTAAATACTATTGACTCCATTATCACCAAAGACGGTCAACTTATATGGCTTTTTATGGTAAATATTTTTTTATATTTTATTTATTTTTTATTAAATAATGCTTTTGATTTATAGACATAATTCTTATAGTCTTAGGCATTTGAATCTATTTCTTATCCCAGACAAGAAGTGAACTTCTAAGAAGAAGTTTCATGTTCAAGAATCCTAAAATGGTTGCCAATAAAAAATGATAAAAAAGTAAAATTTCTTGATCTTTTCAACTCCTACGAGGAAGAAGATGGATTAATTTTAATTAAGTTTTTGATTTAATTGATAATTTATTTTAATAATTTAATCACCATTCTAATAGATGCACTTATTTATTTTAAATTGTGCATCCATGGCTTGTCCTAACTAATCGAGAGTTGAAGATGTCATTTTTATTACTTTAAGTTTTGTTAAAATTTTATCAAACTCTAAGATAATTGATAGAATAAAAAAGAAATTGGCTGGAGCAACAACAATCAAAAGAAAAGTACGTAGGAAGGATGGGCTTATTCATGGTGATGTTGTTATTGATGGTGTTTTTATTAGTATTGTTGATGGTGCTACTAGTGGTGTTGGTTGTGGTAATGGTACTATTATTGGTGATGGTGACAGTGATAGAGTTGTTATTTGTTATAGTGGTGGTGATGGAGTTGCGTTGGTGGTGGTCGTGATGATTGTACTGTTGTTGTGGTTGGTGGTGGTAATAAGCTAGTTGATGCTCCTATTGAAATTTTTGAAACAAAAAATGATCATGATTATGGTCATACTCGTTTTACTAATTTTGATGGTAGATATACCCCTTTAAGTTAGCATACTAAATATTTCTCACACAAATTGGATAGCCAATCATTTGGAGGTGTTGGCCCAACTAGATTATATTTTGCTTGCAAATGTCAAGAGTACAAGCAATAACATGATGCAGTGATTAATGTTTTTAATAAATTAACTACTATTATAAATAAATTGACATCTAAAAGGGGTGTCATTCAATCAAAGAGGATTTTAGATCCATTCACTCATTAGAGGCTAAGAGGAGAAAGAAAGCAATTTTTAAGGTATTATCAAATATCAAACAATAAAAAAGTGCAACTCCTCTTTATTGCATTATTGAGTAATGTTAGCAGCATGAGATGAAAAAGGTGAATATTTATCATCTATTGCAATATATTACGTATCTGTTGCAATATATTACATATCTATTGCAACAGATTACCCATTTACTGTATGACTTGCAATAACTAGATAATATGTTAACAAGTATAGAGATAAGTGTAATATATTATACATCTATAGCAATAAATAGATCATTTATTGCAATAGATTGTCCATCTACTGCATAACTTACAGTAGCTGGGTAATACGTTAACAAGTAAAAAACATAAGTGCAACAAATATCCCATTTATTACAACAAACAAATCACACATTTATTGTATAACTTGCAATAGGTGGATAATATGGTTAGAAGTATAGAGATAAGTGCAATATGTATCTCCTCTGTTGTAATAAATTACATATCTATTGCAATAAATAGGTCATCTATTATAAAAAATTATCCATCTACTTCATAACTTCTAGTAGGTGGGTAATATGTCAAAAAGTATGAAGATAAGTGCAATAGATATCCTATCTGTTACAACAAATTACCCATCTGTAGCATAACCTATAGTAGCTGGATAATATGTTAGTAGGTACAGAGATAAGTGCAACAGATATCCTATCTGTTGTAATAAATTAATAGGTCATCTGTTACAACAGATTACCTATATTGTATAACTTGTAGTAGCTGGGTAATATGTTAACAAGTACAAAGATAAGCTCAACAGATATTTCATCTGTTGTAAAAAATTACCCATATACTACATAACTTATAGTAGCTGGGTAATATATTAACAAGTATAGAGATAAGTGCAACAGATATCCTATCTGTTGCAATAAATTACATATCTATTGGAAAAAATAGTTTATCTATTGCAATAGATTACCCATATACTGCATAACTTATAATATCTAGGTAACATGTTAACAAGTACAGAGATAAGTGCACAAATATTTTATCCATTGCAACAAATTACATATTTGTTGCAATGGATGACCCATTCATTACAACATATTACCCATATGTTACGTAACCTTATTGCCATACCCAATATTATTCTTAGCTCAGTTAAGCTTCTGGTTGCATGCATAAAGGGATTAAAACCTGAAAATTTTAGTAAGTGTTGGGGACTTAGTCATTTTAAGGACTCTTAACTTTGAGGATTTTTAAATTCATTTTCCTGACCCTGAGATGTTGGTTTTTGAGTTAATTCATGTTTAAGGATTTAAGGAGCATGCCTTGAAGAAGTTTCAAAATTTTCAAATGAGGAATGGGTTATGTTTGGATCACGAATCCAAAAACTAACTGCAATAGTGCTGTATTGAGGTGCTTTTAGCGATGGCACGTAAATCGCAATACGGTGAGCATGTAAAATGCAATCCAGTTATCAATTTAATTTCCTGAGGGGCAATTATGTTTTTTCTCCTCAATCCAAGTCATTATATCATGACTTATACCATCAGTTAGGGCATTATTTGCCCTTCTTCTTTAATATTCCTCTCAAAGAAACCCTATTCAACTCCTAAGATCATTAATTCAATTACTTTCTCTCCAAGGAAACTAAGAATTCTAGTTCCCAAATCCAAAACCTCTAAGAAAGCATCAAGATTGGTGTTTATCTTGATTAAGGGTTTAAGGTATGTGTGATGTTCATCCATAGGCCCTTTTCATCCATGGAGTCCAAGAATCCTTTTTGATTTCAAATCATGAGTTTCTATATGTTCAAGTTGAATTATCTCCATGAAGCTCTTATTGTTTTCAATTATAAGTTATGTTTGTAAATGTTTTCAAGTGGAATGAGCCCTTACATATTTTGAATGTTATAATTTTCACGTTAAATTCCAAAGTCATGAATTGAATCTTGTATTCTTGTTATTTTCACATGCTTTACTCATTCCCATGCACAAGTTCATGACTCTCATGTGTTTGATAAAATGCCTAAGTGTTGGATTTTGAACAATGATTCCCTATTATCTTTTTCAAAGATTTTATTTATTTTTATTTTCATTTATTGCTGGTGGGTTATGAACACCTGATACCTAGTTATTTACATAATTGCAGTATCTTTAGAATAATTCTAGATAAACCATGGGTGTTGTCATTCACTTAGTTATTATAATAATTTGTTTGCTAAGTTAAGCTTAGTTCAGTCCAGTAAATAGTGTTATTCAGTTGGGAGTAGGATTCAGCATTAAGTGAACCTAGGGATAGGGGGCATTCATTCCAATTTAGAGTTTGACCCTCAGTAGCAATCCCTATGTTACAGAACTGCATAGCAGCATAGGTTGAAGATGTCTTTCTGCCATTTTAAGATTAACATATATCTCATAAGTTCTTCTTCCAGTATAGGATGAATCTTTATTCCTCCAGGACACCAATTTAGTGGATCTACATAGCTAGTGTTTATACCCGTGGCATGGTACTGACACCCTTCCAACTGGGGTTACAGGTTGGACCCTAGTTATCTCAAATTGAGGCATGTCAGTTAGATGATACCATCCATAGGCTCAGTCCAGTATTCAGTGTATTCTCAGTTCAAGTTTGCTTGACCAAGTATACAGTTTTTCAGTTATTTAGTATTTTTGATCTCAGATTTATTTTAGAAATATTATATTCTTGGTCTTGCATTTCTGATATTAAAGTTTTTTTATGCATTCATGTTCAGTTATCTCATGCTATTCAGTTGGTTATTATCTCACATGCACAGTGCCTTATGTATTTCAACTTGTCCTCATCTCATATACCAATATATTTAAAGTACGGACCTCATACTTTTCTTTGTGCTATGATATCTTAAATCATAGTACGTACGCTTAGTTTTCCAATCGTACTTAGACTGTCCAGCGTTGTAGTAGAAGCAACAGTGGTGAGTCTTTATCCTTTGAGGACAAGTTTATCTTTTATTTAGTTATTTCAACATTTCTTTTACTTAGTCAATTGGAGTTAGTTGGGCGTTTGTCCCATTAACTCTATAGTAAGTCAGTTAGAGGCTTTTTAGACATTTAAACAGTTAGTTAGATAGTTAGGTCATTTTAATAGTTTTTTAATTAGTTATTCAGAGTTGAGATTAAATCATATTTTAAGTATTTAGACCTTATGGCTTTATTAGTCATTTTTGCACATGTCCATTATTATTATTGTATTCAGTGTTCATAGCAGGTACTGGCTCACGGGTTAGCTTATGGTCACTTATGACCGTAAGCACCGTTGTCATGACTAGGAGGTAGTCTTGGATGGTGATAAAACTTGGTATTAGAGATTAAGGTTTTATAGTATCCTAGGGAGTCTGAAAGTCATGTTGAATAGAGTCTTATGCATGGGTGTAAAGCACACCACACTTATGGATAAGAGGCTACAAGATATTTTAGGAAAATTTTTACTTCTTTCAGTATTTATGTCATGCGAATGAGCATGAGCTCTATTTAAAACCACTTTTTGACTTCTCTTTATTTCAATTTATAGATAATGCCTCCTAGAAAGAATAATAGAAGAAAAAATGGGAACCAGCCCACACCTTTGCCTGTTTAGAAAGATCACCTGGATAAGCATATCTCTTATATTAAATTCAGAGCTGCTTTTACTACCTTAGCTTATTTAGTAGCCACTCAGAGCAATCAGTGGGCTATTGCCCCTGCCAATCTCGTGGCAAATATAGTTGTAGCTAGGATTTGGGATTTCACCCAAATGAATTCCCCTTTACTTTTGGGATAAAAGTCCGAGGAGAATTTCTAAGAGTTTCTTGATATGGTTCAAAAAGTGATGGATATCATGGGTGTCACTTAGAGTGAGAGTGTAGATTTGGTTATGTATCAGTTGCAGGATATAGCTCATACTTGGCATAAGTAGTAAAAGGATGATAGGGGTGTTGAGGCAGGTCCTATTGAATGGGAGGAGTTTACCATGACCTTCTTAAATAGGGTATTTCCATTAGAGTTGAGGGGAGCTAAGGTGTAGGGGTTTATTAATTTAAAGAAAGGTAATATGAGTGTAAAAGAATACTCACTTAAATTCACCCAGTTGGTGAGGTATGCTCCTTCGATGGTGGCTGATAATATGTCTAGAATGAGTAAGTTTGTTTTTGGTATAGCTGATAGTGTGGTTAAGGAATATAGGACTGCTATGTTTATTAAGGAGATGGTTCTATTTAGGCTTATAGTTCATGCTCAATAGATTGAGGAGCAGAAACTTAAAGAGAAAGAGAGAGAATAAGAGGGCTAGAATAAGTAACTTTAACTTTTCTCAGCAGAGGTCAGAGTGTGGTAACCGTTCTTAGTTCCGTTAGAAATTCTCAAGCTCAACTCTATCTTCAGCTAGTATGTTAGTGCAAAAATTCAAGGATGATAGTCGGGATAAGGCACCAGGATCTAAGTCCCAGAGAAGTGTGAACAGTGGTCATACTAATCCACTTTGCCAAAAATATGGTAGGAATCATTAGGGTGTGTGTAGAGTTGGTAATGATGTGTGTTTTAGATGTGGAAATTGAGGCCACAGAGTTAAAAAAGTCAATGGGTTGGTCAACATAGTTAATATAGTTGTCCTCTAGTTTTGGCCGGTCGCCTGACTTAACAAGGTGCCACATCCAGTGTAACCAATAGGTAGTGTCAGAATAAATTTTATGGCCTCTAGACCCGATAGGATCAGGAAAGTTCTCCTGATGTGGTTATAAGTACGTTATTGGTCTTTCATCTTCATGTTTATGCTTTGTTAGATCCCGGGGCTTCATTTTCTTTTGTAACCCCTTATATAGCAGTCGATTTTGGTGTTAGTCCTAAATTTTTAGTAGAAACTTTCTAAATATCTACCTTAGTAGGAAAGCTTATCATAGTCTAACGGGTATACATAAATTGCCTGATTACAGTATCCCAAAAAGTCACCTTAATTGATCTTGTGGAGTTTTAGCTGACTGATTTTGATATTATTCTTGACATGGATTAGCTCCACTCATGCTATGCTTTAGTTGAATATAGAAATAGGGTTGTTCAATTTTAGTTTCCCAATGAACAAGTCATTGAATGGAGGGTTAGTAGTTCATTGCTTCGGGGTCAGATTATTTCTTATCTTAAGGAAAGAAAAATGATATCCAAGGGGTGTGTTTACCATCTTGTTTGATTCAAAGACTCTAGTTCTCAGATTCTAAGTCTCGAGTTAATTTCAATAGTAAGGGAATTTCTAGATTTTTTCCCTGAAGTTCTTCCCGAAGTTCCTCCTGAAAGGGAAATTGACTTTGGAATAGATCTTCTCCTAAATACCTAACCTATCTCTATTCCACCCTATAGAATGGCTCCATCTGAACTAAGGGAGTTGAAAGACCAATTGTAAGATCTCTTTGATAAGGCTTTCATCAGGCCTAGTGTTTCCCCATAGGGCACTCTAGTCCTTTTCATGTATAAGAAAGATGGTTCTCTCAGAATGTGCATCGATGACTGTCAGTTGAACAAAGTCACAATCAAGAAAAAGTATCTACTCCCCAGTATTGATTACATGTTCGACCTACTCTAGGGTGCCAGTTATTTTTATAAGATAGACCTCAGATTTGGCGATCATCAGCTCAGAGTCAGAGAAGGAGATATTTTGAAAATAACTTTCAAAACTTGGTATGGTCACATTGAATTTCTAGTTATATATTTTGGACTAACGAACACCTCAATAGCTTTCATAGACTTGATGAACAGAGTGTTCAAGCAGTACTTGGACATGTTTGTTATAGTCTTCATTGATGATATCCTTGTCTATTTTCATATCAAAAATGATTATGAGAACTATCTAAGAATTATGTTGCAGAACTATAGAGCTCATCAGTTATTCACCAAATTCAATAAGTGCGAGTTTTGGATAAGGTCAGTAGCTTTCCATAGCCATATTATTTTCGATAATGGAATTTGAGTTGACCTTTAAAAGACCAAAGTAGTGAGAAACTAGCCGAGACCCATCTCTAAAGTAGATATCAGGAGGTTCTTAGGTTTGGCTGTCCATTAAAGATGTTTTATTGAAGGGTTTTTGTCTATTGCATCCCTTATGTCATGATTGACTCAGTAAAAAGTCAAGTTTCAGTGGTCAGATTCTTGTGAGAAGAGTTTTTAGGAGTTGAAGACTCAACTCACCTCAGCTCCAGTCTTAACTTTTCTAGATGGTTTAGAAGGATTTGTTGTTTAATCCGATGCTTCCAAAGTTTGTCTTGGTGATGTATTGATGCAGAGAGGTAAGGTCATATACTATGCCTCTAGACAACTTAAGCCCCATGAAAAGATTACCCTACCTATGATCTTGAGTTGACAACTGTTGTCTTTGCCTTAAAGATTTGGAGGCATTATCTTATGGAGTTTATGTTGATGTGTTCATGGATCACAAAAGTTTGCAATATGTGTTATCATAGAAAGTTTGATTTTTTGTTAGAGATGATAGCTTGAGTTATTGAAAAATTATGATATGAGTGTGTTGTATCATCCGAGCAAGGCCACTATAGTTGAAGATACCCTTAGCAGATTGTCTATGGGTAGTGTTTATCATGTTGGGTATGATAAGAAGAAGTTAGTTTAGGAGGTTCATCTGCTTTCTATATTAGGTATTCAGTTGGCTGATTCAGGTGAGAGTAGTATATGGGTTAAGAATAGTTTAGAATCTTCTTTGGTTGCCAAAGTAAAGAAGAATCAATATAGCAATCCTAGTTTAGTTAAGTTGAAGAAATCAGTTAGAGAGCAGAAGCTAAAGGTTTACTCCCAAGGGGGAGATGGTGTGCTACATAATTAGGGTAGGCTGTGTGTGCAGTGTGTTGATTGTTTGAGGTAGCGGATTCTTGTAGAAGCGCATGGTGCGCGTTACTCTATACACTTAGGAGCCATTAAGATATACCATGATTTATGGAAATTCTATTAGTAGAGTGGTATGAAGAGAGATATCATAGAGTTTGTAGCTAAGTACTGTAATTGTCAGCATATTAAAGTTTAACACCAGAGGCCTAGTGGTACATTAAAGAAGTTCAGTATTCCCACTTGGAAGTAGGAAGTTGTGAACATGGATTTTATGATGGGATTCCCTAATACGTGTCGTTAGCATGATTCAATTTTGGTTTTTGTAGATAGAATGACCAAATCAGCTTATTTCTTGCCAGTTCATACTTCATAATCAGCTGAGAATTATACCGAACTCTATCTTAGAGAGTTGGTTAGGTTGCGTGGAGTCCCGTTGTATATTATTTCAGATAGAGGTACTTAGTTTACCTCTCACTTCTAGAGAGCTTTTCAAAAAGTTCTTGGAACCCAAGTTCATCTCAATATAACTTTTTATCCTCAGATATATGGCCAGCCAGAGAGGACTATTCAAACCTTAGAGGACATGTTAAGGGCTTGTGTCATTTACTTTAAGGGTAGTTGGGATGACAACTTACCTTTGATTGAGTTTTCCTACAATAATAGTTATCACTCAAATATTCAGATGGCTCCATTTGAGGCTCTCTATGGGTGGAGATGTTGATATCTTATTGGTTGGTTTGAGGTAGGTGGGGCTGCTTTAATAGGGCCATATTTAGTATTTGATACGATGGAGAAAGTTCAGTTGATCAAGGAAAGACTAAAGACAACCCAAAGACGTTAAAAATCCTGTGCTGAGGTCAGGAGAAGAGATCTTGAGTTTGAAGTTGGGGATTTGGTATATTTAAAAATCTCACCCATGAGAGGAGTGAAATAATTTGGCAAGAAGGGGAAGCTTAGTCCTAGATATGTAGGCCCTTACAGAATCTTGAGCCATTTTGGAAAGGTAGCTTATAAGCTAGACTAGCCTACAGATTTGGCATTGGTGCATCCAGTGTTTCATGTTTCTTTGTTTAAGAAGTATATTGGTGATCCAGCAATTGTAGTTTCTTTAGAAAGTATAGGTGTTTGGGATAGCTTTTCTTTCAAAAAAATCCTAATCGAGATCCTTGATCATCAGATTCATAGACTAAGGAACAAAGAAGTTCCCTTAGTTAAAGTTCTTTGGTGGAATCATTCTATTGAGGGAGCTACTTGGGAAGTAGAAGTAGATATTCGTACCAAGTACCCTCATTTTTTCTTAGTAAACTTACACTCAGCTTAAGGTAACAGTTTTTCTTTGATTGTCTCTTTTCCATTCTTAGTTCGAACTATATAATCATCTTATTTTCATTGCATGCATTCACAAAATCAATTTAGTTCATGTGTCATGTTTCATACTGAGTCATGTAATCATGTTTCAAGCTATGCATGTTCATTATCTGATCACAATTTCCCTTGTATTCCCAGCTTAATCAATCTCATTCGTGGATGAATCTTTCCAAGGGGGGATATTGTAATACCCCATACCATTCTTAGCTCAGTCCAATTTCTAATTGCATGTATAAGGGGCTTAAATCCTAAAAATTTAATGAAGTGTTGGAGACTTAGTCATTTTGAGGCCTCTTAGCTTCAAGGATTTTTAAATTGGTCTTTCTAACCCCAAGATGCTGGTTTTTAAGTTAATTCATGTTCAGGGATGTAAGAAGCATGTCTCGGAGAAGTTTAAGATTTTTTGAACAAGGATTGGGTCACATTTGGATCACGAATCCAATAACTCACCGCGATAGTGCCGTGTTGTGGTGCTTTTAGCGATGTCACATACACCGTATCGCTGTGAGCATGTAAAATATAGTCCAGTTATGAATTTAAATGCCTGAGGGGAAATTGTGTCTTTTCCCCTTAATCCAAGTCGTCATATCATGACTTATACCACCAGTTAGGGCATTATTTGCCCTTCTTCTTCAATTCTCCTCTAAAAAAAACCCTATTAATCTACCTAGATCATCAATTCAATTACTTTCTCTCTAAGGAAACCAGGAATTCAAGTTCACAAATCCAAGAACCTCCAAGAAACATCAGTATTGGTGTTTCTCTTCCAAGATTAAGGGTTTAAGGTATGTGTGATATTCATCCATGGGCCTTTTCACCCGTGGAGTTCAAGAATCTTTTTTCATTTCAAATCATGAGTTTCTATAAATTGAAGATGAATTATCTCCATGAAGCTCTCATTTTTTTCAATTATAAGTTATGTTTATAAATATTTTCAAGTGGAATGAGCCCTTACAGATTTTGAATGTTATAATTTTCATGTTAAATCCCTATGTCATGAATTGAATCTTGTAATCAAGTTATTTTTGCATGCTTTGCTCATTCTCATACACAAGTTCATGACTCTCATATGTTTGATGTAATGCCTAAATGTTGGATCTTGAACAATGATTCCCTATTATGGTTTTCAAAGCTTTTATATGTTCTTATTGTTATTTTCATTTAGTGCTGGTGGGTTATGAACATCCGATACCTAGTTGTTTACATAATTTCAGTATCTTTAGACTCATTTCAGATAAACCATGAGTATTTTAATTCACTTAGTTATTATGATCGGTTGTTTGCTCAGTTAAGCTTAGCTCAATCCAGTAAACAATGTTATTCTGTTGGGATTAGGATTTAGCACTGAGCGAACCCAAGGATGGGGGCATTTCGTCCAGTTTAGTGTTTGACCCTTAGTAGCATGCCTGAGTTATAGAACTTTATAGCCTGAGTAGGTTTGAGATGTCTTCCTTCCAGTTTATTGTTGACTTATTTCAGAAATATTATATGCTTGGTCTTGTATTCTCAGATATTATAGTTTTTTATACATTCATGTTCAGTTATCTCATGCTATTCAGTTGGTTATTATCTGGCATACATAGTGCCTCATGCATTTCAGCCTATCCTCATCTCATATACTATTACATTCAATGTACTGACCGCACACTCTTCTTTGCAATATGATATTTTATATCATAGGTTCGAACGCAGTTTCCCGATCGTACTTAGACTATCAATCATTACAACAACAACAACAGTGGTGAGTCCTCATCCTTCGAGGATAAGTTTATCTTTCATTTAGTTATTTTAGCATTTTTTTAACTTAGTCCGTTAGAGTTAGTTGGGGGTTTATCCCACCAACTCCACAGTCAGTTAGTTAAGAGTTTTTCAGACATTCAGACAATCAGTTAGGCAGTTAGTTTGTTTTAATGGTTTTATTATCAGTTGTTCAGAGTTGAGATTAAATCATACTTTCCATATTTAGACCTTCTGGATTTATCTATCATTTTCGCACATGTCCATTATTATTATTATTATTTTATTCAGTTCTCACAACAAGTACTAGCTCATGGGTTATCTTGTGGTCACTTGTGACCGTAAGCACCATTATCATGACTAGGGGTAGTCTCGGTCATGACACTTATGTATCTTTTTCTATTTCAGTTTTATCTTTGTGATAACATTGACAATTCTGACTTTTTAGGTCAATGTTACAGTTTATGCTACTTCTGAACAATACACTATCACAGTTGGTAATCCATCAACTACTTACAATAAGGAAGAAAAAAAGAATTCTGTGTTTGGTTCATCTTCCAAAAATAATAATGATGAAAGTTTAGATCTTTGTTAGAATTATCCACTTGAAGGGTTCAATATTTTGGACGAGGATCCAACACAGTTGATCAACATTTATTTAGGATGATGAAGATGGACTATTAAAGTATCATGCCAGAAGGTAACACAAATCATTTTTAAAATTCTGATTCATATACTTCTTATACAAATATGATATTAACACATATAAATCATGCAGAAATTAAAAGGATGACCACTATAAATTAAAACAACTGGGTCTTGGATTTGATATGGTCTACTTTAT
Source organism: Capsicum annuum (assembly GCF_002878395.1). Classification (NCBI taxonomy): domain Eukaryota; kingdom Viridiplantae; phylum Streptophyta; class Magnoliopsida; order Solanales; family Solanaceae; genus Capsicum; species Capsicum annuum. The sequence goes on from NC_061113.1 coordinate 166,401,146, forward strand.
TGTTGCACACCCCAAAATAAAGAATTGGTTCTATTTAATATCACAACCCAAAACTTGTTGGGATGATCAGGCTGAAATGCCATATATCATACTATTAATACTATATTTCTAATAGACACACTAAACTGTGAAATTCCCATTGTTAATATAATATACATTAATTACTATTTCATTTTTATTTAATTGTATCTATTTAATAGTTTTGTTATTACTTAATTTTAATTTTTGATAATATGTGCAGCATATCAATGTCATAGTTTACTATGTTCAAAAGAAGGCCAAGTTGCAAATGTAACAACAATACAGATACACGATAGTCAATAGTTTATTCAAAGTATACGCTGATAAAACCTACAGAAGGTATTATTCACAACACAAGGCTGAAGTTCTATCATCGCAGGAGGACAAGTTGCTTAAAATGAGGAATATTTAATCAACATCAATAAAGGTTTTAACATTCCAGCTGGCCTACTTTGGCTTTTGGTCGACGAAGTGTACATTGCATTCAATTGTGATGGTGAATTTCATTAGGGGTTTGCTGTTGTTATTCTAAAAGACAGACGCATCTAAGTTTATGACTTGATGTTGGCCAAGAGATGTAGATGTTTTGAGTCATCGTTCGAGATACAAAAGTTCACTATAATGTTGCCTAGTTATCATCATATAAGTGGCTTTATGGCCTAAAATATTCATAATGATTGTTCAACGATTGAAGCATACCAAGATAAAATAGGTCATAACCACTTCAAAGAAAATTTCTACACCCTGCAACTATCTTCTTCAACATACCCTTAGGCAGTAGGAAAACAGTACACCAGTAGACATGTAAATGCCTTAGTACTGAATTGATTAGATGGGTCCTCTCAACATATGAAAAATTCATGCTTACCCATCTATATTTTCTAAAAACCAGTCTTTCTGTTAGTATTTCACAATCCTTGCCTGATAGCTTGTCTGGTGATATTAGAATCCTAAGATATTTAAAAAGGAGTTTGCCAACGCAATGTCCAGTCATCTCAAATATATCTTGTAACACCTATGAATTCATGTTTGTTCAACAGATGCTACACTTTCTGAATTAGTTGACAATCCTAAGGCTGCAAAAGGTACTCAAACCCCTCAATATGAGTACAATTGTAACTAATTCCCTTTTACAGAACACCAACATATCATTTGCAAAACATAAGTGATTTATTTTCAGTTTTTTACACTTAGTGTGAAATATAAACCCTTCCATTATGGCCACTCAATCCATTACCCTAGAGAAGTAGTCCATGCATACTACAAATAATAGTAGGGAGATATGCACCTTTTCTAATTCCTTTCTTGCATTGTATGTTTCCACAAACTGCAATATTTAAAACTGTCATGGATTGAGGAGTAGTGATGCATTCTATGACCATCTTAATGAAACCATAAAGGAAATTTTACCAGTAGAGTATTTCTTCAACAACTTTTTATTCTACAGTATTATAAGCGTTTCTTAGATCAGTTTTAATTAAACTCTTTGTAATGTCTTTTCTATTGTATAACCTAGCCAAGTTCTTAAATATCATGATATTTTGTACTATAGATCTTCTAGGTACAAATGCACTCTGATTACTAGATATTATTCAAAATAATACTTTTTGAAGTCTTTTGTAACTCCCTGAGAGTACACCCTAGACGTCACACGATGCTTACAGTCCCGAGGGACCACAAGCTAACCCATGTACTGGTACCTACTGTGAGTACTGAATAAAACTGATACCAAATAGTCATATGCGGAATTTAACTAAGGAATGCCATAAGGTTTTAATTCATAAATTTATTAAAGTTTGTAACACAAAAACTAATAATACTGATAAATGTGTGACAATCACAATTGAAAAACTAAATACTGACTAACTGCCTGTACTAGTCTGAAAGCCTCTACATACTAACTATGGAGCTAATGGGACAAATCCCTATCTAACTCTGACTGAATAGAAAATACTGACACTAATGAAATAATTGAGATACATAAACCATGTCCTCAAAATATAAGGACTCACCACTGCTACAACTGATAATTTGGAATGTCTATGCACGATTCGGGAAATAAGCATCCGAACCTATGATATGATACATCATAACACAAGAAACAAGTGTTTGATCAGTACTTTAAATGTACTGGTATGCTAAATGAGGTAGGCTAATATGCATGGTTTCATGAGCATGAGTAATAGATGTCTGAATGAATAGCATGAAGTACTGAACAGAATGCATAAAATCTATAAATACTGAGGATGCATAAAATCTGTCAATATTGAGGATGCATGGAATTTGTAAATATTGAGGATGCATGGAATCTATAAATACTGAGGATGCATGACCAAGCATAAAATATATTCTCAATATAAGATGAAGTCTAAAATACTGAAATCTAAATACTGAATAGCTGATATTTGTATGCTATGGTTAAGCAAAACTAAAACTAAATTACTAAGCAAATTATTGAACTGAGACTGTGGGAGCTATCATCTAACCAACATGCCCCAATAAGAGAAAATTAGGGTCTAACCTATAACCCTAGTTAAAAGGGTGTTAGTACCATGCCATGGGTATTAACACTGGTTGTGTGGATCCACTAAAGTATTATCTCGAAGGACTAGGGGTCACCATCAACTGGAACGGCCCTACTGAAATATATGTCAGCCCTCAACTGGAAGGTTAAAGTCTCAACCTGCACTGGCTTTGTAGTTTTGGAATGCAGGAAATGCAACTAAAGGTCACACCCTCAACTGGTAGGTCAGGCACCATCCCTGGATTCGCTCGATGCTAAATCCTACTCCCAACTGAACTTATTCAGAATACTGAACTATTCTAAGTTCAACTGACTATGATATCTTACTGAACTGATAATGCTCATAACATGTTTGAAGCTATTCTAAAGATAATGAGGCTAAGTAAAAAACTATGTTTTCGAGTATTAATAACCCCCAGGACTCGATAGCAAAAATAGCAAAACAGTACTAAAGCTTTTTGGACATTATATGAAAGCATTTATCCAAAATCCATTCTTGTAGGCATTTTTTCAAACACTTGATATTCATAGTTTAAGCTAAGCATGAGAGTAGTTTAATGCTGGTAGTAATAGTATGATTTCAACACCAACATCATTAATTATGATTAAAATCAGCGAATAACATTATTCAAACCTTTGGGGTTTAATAATAACATCAATATCATGTGAACATGGCATAGAATTATAATTCATGGGAGATCATGGTTAAAATCACAATTAAAATCACAATAACTTATAAAGATCATAACTTTAAATTTAAAAGTGGATACTTGGACTCCATGGGTGAAAAGAACCTATGGATGAACACTTAACATACTTGAGTTGATGAATTTGTGAGAGCTCTTTGTTTTTTCTTGGGATTTGATCTTGAATCTTGAAGACTAGGGTTTTGTACGTGAAAGATAATTAACTTTTTAAAAAGGATTCGTGAGTAATGGGGCACATAATTCCCCTTTAGGGTGTTAATTACGTGTTTTTGTCAAATTTAGGCTTTGGGAAATGACCAAATGGTCCCTGGAATTTAAATCACAAAATTGGAAATCTCAATTTTTGGCGCCAGCACGACGCGGTGCTTATCACTTTAGGTCACTGGAGAAGGACAATATCATTTTGTCCAACAGCGCGATGCGGTGCTATCACTTTGCGCCACTGGAAAGTAACAACTCCGAACTGGAACCTTGGCATGATGTGAAGCTATCGCGGTGCCTTACTGAATGGGAAAATGCTCCTTGGGGAAATGTGGAATTATCACGGTAGACCACTGGAAAAGGACGAACGTGATTTTTTCCATCTCCGAGTGCGGCCCTATCGCGTTAACTGTTTTCACTAAAAGTACTATAACTTCTCACCCGAGTATTGGATTTAGGCAAAGTTGGTATCATTGGAAAGATAATTAAATTTCCTATCATTTAGTGGGTTTTGAGCTGGAAAATTCTGAGTATAAAAAAAGATATGCTCATTTGAAGTTGTCTATAGCAACATTCTTCTCAAAAACTCAATCGGAAAGGAATATTTTGATTCGTCTAATAGATAGGAATTATTTGAGGTCTCAAGATACATCAAACTCACTCATAAAACTAAAAAAGAATTATAATGTACTATGTATGGGGTTGAAACATGACTCCAACATTGGTTTGGATTTTTGGGGTAGTATAATATCTCCCCCTTGGGATCATTCTTCCTCGAATGAAATTGGTTAAGCTGAAAGTACTAAGGAATTTAGGTTACAGGCTGAATATACATGATGAAAATGTGATTACATGACAGAGTATGAAACATGACAAATGACTGAATTGGTTCTGTGAATGCATGACTGACATGAGAATGATATGTAGCTGAAACTGAGCATGGAAAAAAATTCTATGAAGATCGTTACCTTAAGCTAAATATGCATTTGCGAAGAAAAGATGAGGGTACTTGGTACGCATATCTGCTTCTTCTTTCCAAGTGTCTCCCTTAACAGATTGATTCCACTAAAGAACTTTGACTAGGGGAACTTCTTTGTTCCTTAGTCTACGAATTTGTCGATTGAGGATCTCGACTGAAATTTCTTCCTAAGAAAGGTTGTTCAGAATATTTATGCTTTCTAAGGGAACAACTTCAGCTGGGTCACCAATACACTTCTTTAACAAAGAGATATGGAATACTGGGTGCACTGATGCTAAGTTTGCAGGCAACTCAAGCTCATAAGCCACTTTTGTAAAATAGCTCAACACTCTATAAGGGCCAATATACCGGGGACTAAGCTTCCCCTTCTTACCAAAATCTTTACTCCCTTTATGGGAGAGATCTTTAGATATTCTATGTCACCAATCTCAAACTCAAGATCCTTTCTCCTCACATCTGCATAAGATTTCTATCGACTTTGGGCTGACTTAAGCCTCTCCCTGATCAACTAAACTTTCTCTAAAGCATCAAACACCAAGTTATGCCCCACTACCATGGCCTCACCTACCTCATACCAACCAATCAGAGATCTATATCTTTTTTTATATAGGGCCTCAAACAGAGCCATCTGAATATTGGAATGATAACTGTTATTATACGCGAATTCAGTCAAAGGCAAGTGGTCATTCCAAATACCCTTAAATTTAACTACATATGCTCTCAATATATCCTCAAGGGTCTGAATGGTCCTCTCTTGCTGACCATCTGTCTGAGGGTGAAAGGCTGTACTGAGGTGAACTTGGGTACCAAGATCCTTTTGAAAAGTTTTCCAAAAGTGAGAGGTAAACTGAGTACCTTTGTTTGAAATGATGCACAACAGAACACTATGCAATCTAACCAACTCTCTAATATATATCTTGGCAAAGTCTTCAACTGAATAACAAGTATGGACAAGTAAAAAATGGGATGATTTGGTCATCCTGTCTACAATTACCCAAATTAAATCACGCTACTGAAGAGTACAAGGAAAACATAACATAAAATCTATTTTCACTTCCTCCCACTTCCAAGTGGGAATACTGAACTCCTGCATAGACCCACTAGGCTTCAGATGCTCAATCTTAACCTATTGATAAGTGGAGAACTTAGCCACAAACTCCGCAATATTTTCTTCATCCCACTCCACCAATATATTTCCCACAAATTGCTGTATATCTTTATGCCCTCTAGATAAATCGAGTAACGTGCACAATGTGCTTCTGCAAGAATTCACTATCTCAACTCATCAACACACGACACGCATACTCTACCCTGGAAATGCAACACACCATTTACCTCTCGAGAGAAAACCTCTACTTTTTGATCTCTAACTGACTTATTCAGCTTCATCAAACTAGGATCCCTATCTTGCTATTCTTTTACTTCAGAAACCAAGGAAAATCATGAACTCTTCTGAACCCAAATGCTACCCTCAACTGAATCAACCAAACAAACACCTAACCTGGAAAGCTGATGAACTTCCTGAACTAACTTCTTTTTGTCATCCTCAACATAAGCAACACTACCCATAGACAATCTACTTAGGGCATCTTCCACTATATTGGCCTTACCCGGGTGATATAAAATATTTATATCATAATCATTCAATAATTCTAACTATCTCCTCTGATGCAGGTTCAAATCCTTTTACAAAAATGCATACTGAAAGCTTTTGTGATCTGTGAACATATCAATATGAACCCTATACAAATAGTGCCTCAAAATATTTAAGGAAAAAATAACAACTACTAACTCTAGATCATGGGTAGGGTAATTCTTTTCATAGGGATTAATATGTCTAGAGGAATAGGAGACAATCTTACCCTTTTGCATCAAAACACACCCCAAACCAACTCTGGAAGCATCACAGTACACAAAAAACTCATCTGAACCATCTGGTAATGTCAAAACTGGGGTTGTGGTGAGTCGAGTCTTCAATTCCTGAAAACTCTTCTAAAAAGAATCCGACCACTAAAACTTAATCTTCTTTTAAGTCAACCTAGACATAGGGATGCAATAGATGAGAAACCTTCAATAAACTATCGATAATAGCTAGCCAAACCCAAGAAACTCCTGATATCTGACGGAGAGATAGGTCTTGGCCAGTTTCTCACTGCTTTGGTCTTTAAAGGATCAACTCTAATGCCATTACCAAAGATAATATTGCCAAGAAAATCTACTGATCTTAGCCAAAATTCACACTTACTGATTTAGCAAAGAACTAATGGGCTCTAAGAGTCCGCAATACTATTCTGAGGTGGTTTGCATGATCATTTTCATTAAGGGAGTAGACAAGAATGTCATCAATAGAAACTATGATGAACATATTAAAGCACTGCTTGTACACTCGGTTCATCAAGTCCATGAAGGTTTCTAGGGAATTAGTGAGACCAAAAAACATGACTAGAAACTCGAAGTGACCATATAGAGTTTTGAAAGTTGTTTTTGGAATGTCGCATTCTCTGACTCTAAGCTGATGATAGCCGAATCTGAGGTCTATCTTAGAAAAATAACTGGCAACCTAAAGTAGGTCGAGCAAGTTATTGATTCTGGGAAGTCGATATTTATTCTTGATTGTGACTTTGTTCAACTGACAGTAGTCGATACACATTCTAAGCAAACTATCTTTCTTACGCACAAATAGGACTGGTGCGCCCTGGGCCTAATGAATCCCTTATTTAGGAAGTCTTTCAACTATTCTTTTAACTCTTTGAGTTTGGATGGATCCATTCTGTACGATGGAATAGAGATAGGCCATGTATCTGGGAGAAGGTCTATTACGATGTTAATTTTACTTTCGTGAGGAACTCTAGGAAGATCTTCATGGAACACATCTAAAAATTCCCTCACTACTAAAATTGACTCAAGATTTGAAGTCTCAGAATTAAAGTCCTTGTCTCTAATAAGATGATAAATACACCCCTTGGATATCATTTTCCTCGCTATAAGGAACGGAACAAGCTAACCCCTAAGCTGTAGTACTACCCCTTTATTCAAGGACTAGTTCATTTGGAAACTGAAAATAAACTACTCTGTTTCTACAATAAATTAAAGCATATCATGAGTGAAGCCAATCCATGTCGAGAATGACATCAAAATCCATCATCTCTAACTCTACAATAACAACTAAAGTGACTTTTTAGGATATTATGACCGGACAGTTCCTGTATACCTGCCTGATTATAATAGAGAAACATACTAGGGTAGACAGTGAAAAAGGTTCTGCTAAGATTTTGAGACTAACTCCGAAGTTGACGTTTATATAAGGGGTTAAAAAAGAAAGAGAAGCTCCAGGGTCTAGTAAAGCATAAATATGTAAATAAAAGACTAATAGTGTACTAGTAACTACGTCAGAAGAACTTTCTTGATCTTGTCGGGACTGAAGTGCATAGAGCCTGTTTTAACAATGACCACTAGTAGCACTGGAAGCGGCACCTTGCTGACTTGCTGAGTTGAGTGATCGGTTAGAATTGGGGGACGACTAGACTAACCTCACTGTCCACTCTTTGGAAAATTCCTAACTTGGTGGCTTGGCTTGCTATACCCAAAACATATATCACAATCGTCTCTACAAATACCCTTATGGCTTCTACCACATTTATGACAAAGATGATTCATATGACCACTGTCTACACAGCCTTGGGACTTAGAGCATGGCGTTCTATCCTAATTATTATTTCTAAATTTGGGTGCTGGTGCACTAGCTGAAGATAGAGCTGGGACTAAAGTTTTTTGACAGAACGGATGACGATACCACCTTCTAACTTTGGATGAGCAAAATTGAAACTACCTATTCTAGCCCTTTTGTTTGTCTCCCTCTCTCCTTATTCTTCTACTTCTTAGTCTGTTGATCATGGACCATAAGCCTAGATAAATCTATCTCCTATATCAACATTGTAGTCTTGCACATATTGAACACACTGTCAAATACCCCAAACACAAACTTGCTTATCTTAGACCTTCTATCAGCCACCATATAAGGAGCATACCTAGCTAACTGAGTAAACTTAAGGGAATACTCCTTCCCACTCATATTGCCCTACCTCAAATTGATAAACTCTAACACTTTGGATTCCCTCAGCTCCAATGGGAAGAATCTATGTAAGAAGGCTATAGTAAACTCCTCTACTCTAAAGGCCCTGCATCTATACCTCTATTCCCTTTCCATTACATAAACTAGGTATGGTCTACATCCTGCAGCTGGTAACCAGCCAATTTAGCCCTCTCACTAGAAGTCACCCCCATAATGACTAATACCTTGAGGACTATGTCTAAGAATTCCTGCGGATCCTCTACAGATTTGGATTCCAAAATAGAGAAGGATACATTTGGGTAAAGTCCCAAATCCTAGCTGCGATAGTATTGGACACTGGGTTGGAAAAAATAGTGGCTAGCTGAATATTTTGAGCCACTACAAAGTGAGCTAGAGTAGTGAATATAGCTTTGAATTCTGCATGAGAAATATGCTCATTCAGGGGATCTTCCTGAACGGGTGAAGGTATTGGCTGGTTTACATTTCTTCTTCCATTTCTCATTTTAGGAGGTAACAAAAGAGAAAATAGATTAGATAGGAAGTTTAACATGAGCTCATGCTCAGTCACATGACATGAACACTGAAAGAAGGAAAACTTTTCTTAAAATACCTTGTAGACTCTTGTCCATAAGTGTGGCGCACTTCACACCTATGCATATGACTCTACTTGACGCGACTATAAGACTTCCTAGGACACTTTAAAATGTTAATCATTGATACTAAGTTTTTAATGCCCCAAGAGTACACCCTGGGCATCACATGGTGCTTACAGTCCTGAGGAACCATAAGCTAACCCATGAGCTGGTACCTGTTGTGAGAACTAAATAAAACTGATACCAAAAGGTTATATGTGGAATCTAATTGAGGAATTCCTTAAGGTTTTAATTGATAAATTTGATAAAGTCTATAACACAAAAACTGATAATACTGATAAACATCTGACAATGACAACTGAAAAACTGAAAACTAACTGTCTATACAATTCTGAAAGCCTCTATTAACTAACTATGGAGTTGATGGGACAAACTCCCATCTAACTTAAACTAAATAGTAAATACTAAAACTGATGAAATAACTAAGATAAATAAACCATATCCTTAAAATATGAGGACTCAGCACTTCTACGATTGATAATCTGGAATGTCTATGCACAATCTACGAACTGAGCATCTAAACTTATGATATGATACATCATATCACAAAAAACAAGTATATGATTAGTACTTTAAATGTACTGGTATGCTAAATAAGGTAGGCTGATATGCCTGGTTTCATTAGTATGAGTAATAGCTATCTGAATGAATAACATAAAGTAATGAACATACTGCATTAAATCTATAAATTATCAGGATGCATGGAATTTGTAAATACTGAGGATGCATTTAATCTATAAATACTGAGGATGCATGGAATCTATAAATACTAAGGATGCATGACCAATCATAAAATATCTTCTAAATATAATTTGAAATTTGAATACTGAATAACTGATATTTGTATACTATGGTCAAGCAAAATTGAAACTGAATTACTAAAATGATTATTAGACTGAAATTGTGGGAGCTATCATCTAACCAACATTCCCCAATATAAGAAAATTAGGGTCAAACCTGTGACCCCAATTGGAAGAGTGTCAGGACTATGCAAAGGGTACTAACATAGGCTGTGTGGATCCACTAAAATATTATCCCAAAGCACTAAGGGTCACCCTCAACTGGAAAGGCCCTAATGAGAAATGTGTCAATCCTCAATTGGAAGGTTAACATCATAACCTACGCTGACTACGTAGTTTTATAATGTAGGGACTGCTACTAAAGGTCACACCCTTAACTGGTAGGTGAGCCCCCTTCCCTGGATTCACTCAGTGATAAATCCTACTCCCATATGAACTGACTCAAAATACTAAACTATTCTAAGTTTAACTAATTATGATAACTGATTGAACTGATAATGCTCTTAATATGTTTAAAGCTATTTTGAAGATACCGAGACTAATTAAACGACTATGTTTTTGGGTATTTATACCCACCAAGACTCGATAGCAAAAATATTAAAATAGTACTCAAGCTTTGTAGGCATAATGTGAAAGCATTTATCAAAAATTCATTCTTGTAAGCATTTTATCAAACACTTGATATTCATAGTTTAAGCTAAGCATGGGAGTAGTTTAATACTTGTAGTAATAGCATGATATCAATACCAACATCATTAATTATGATTAAAATCAGCGAATAACATTATTCAAACAATGGGGTTTAATAATAATATCAATATCATGTGAACATGTTATAGAATTACAATTCATGGGAGTTTATGGTTAAAATCATAATTAAAATCACAATAACTTGTAAAGATCATAACTTTGAATTTAAAAGTGGATACTTGGATTCCATGGGTGAAAGAAACCCATGGATGAACACTAAACGTACCTGGGTTGATAAATTTGTGAGAGTTCTTGGGGTTCTTCTTAGGATTTGATCTTGAATCATGAAGACTAGAGTTTTGTTATTGAAAGATAATTAATTTGTTGAAGAGGATTTGTGAGTAATGGGGAACACAATTCCTTTTTAGGGTGTTAATTATCTATTTTGGTTGGATTTGGGGCTTTAGGAAATGACCAGACGGTCCCTGGAATTTAAATTACGAAACTAGAAATCCTGATTTTTGGCTCTGGCATAACACTGTGCTTATCGCATTGGGCCACTATAAAAAGGACAATCCTTATTTTGTTCAATGGCGCGACGCGGTGCTATTGTGTTGCGCCACCAAAAATTGGCAACTCTAAACTACAACGTTGGTGCGACACAACACCATTTTTATACCTCACTAAACTTGAAAATTCTCCTTGGTGCGATGTGACATAATCACAGTGTCCCTCTGGAAAAGGGAAAAAATGATTTTGGCCATCTATGCGACGTGGACCTATCTCATTGTGCTGCTATTTTTCACTAAAAGTGCCATAACTTCTCACCTGAGTATCAAATATTGGTAGAATTTATATGTTGGAAAGATAATTCAATTTCATATCATTTAGTGGGTTTTGAGCTGGAAAATTCTTAGAGAACAAAAGATATTCTCGTTTGAAGTTGTCTATAGCAATGTTCTTCTCAAAAACTCAATCGGTAAGGAATATTTTGATTCATCTAATAGCTGGGAGTTGTTTGAGGCCTCAAGAAGCACCTAACTCACTCGTAAAACTACCAAAGAATTATAATGTATTATACATGAGCTTGAAACATGACTCCCACATTATTTGGATTTTTGGGGTATTACACTTTTGTACAACACCTTGGATATTATTTTGTATAAGGTATAACAAAAGGATATTGGTATGAAATTCACCACTGAATCTGAATCTAAACTCTTAGGAATAAGAGTGATGACTGGGTTATTTACCCCTTTAAACATTAACCAGTATACAAAAATTCCAACACTCATGCTGTAGCATCATCTCCCACTATATCCCACAATTCTTAAAGAATTTACTGCCATATCCATTTGTACCTAAAGCTTTATCTCCATCAATTGAACAAAATATTTCCTTTATTTCTGCTGTATTATAACCTTTCTCAAGCATATGCCTTTGCTTAGTGGAAACTTTGGTCCTCTTCTTATTATGGTATGATGTGCACCAGTCCTTCTAGACATGCTAATTCCTTGTAGTTCACTATAATAGTCTATGAAATTTGAGCTAATCCCCTTCATGTCCTTTTGCATACATCCTTTCCTATCCTTAACACCAAATATTATGTTCTTGTTCCTTATACCTTTAATAGCATTATGGAAGAAAGCAGTATACTGATCACCCTTTTTAAGACATTTTAATTTGCATTTTTGCTATAAAAACTAGTTCAGTGGCTTCTACAGATGATCAATTTTGCTTAATAATCTCATTTACTCATCAATGAAGTTTTCACTTGGCCCCTGTTGGATCCTCTATTGACAGTTTATTAGTTCATGTTTTACTTTCTGAGTCTTCTGTTCCACATCACAAACTTATCCTTACTCAATTTCCTAAAAATTTACTCAAGTTTGTGTAGCATTCCCACCACCTAAAATATTTTTCTCCCACTAGTTGGTGCCCTCCAACTATGCTAAACCCTTCATTTGAAATCCAGAGCAAGGATCCACATATTTAAGTACCTAAAATAAGGTTTTTCATACCTTACACTTGTTCTATTTTATCATAACAGGACAATGATCATAGAATCCTTCTATCATAAATTGAGCTACTAACGCAAGTAGTTTAGCTATTCACTCTACATTTACTAACACTGTATCAATCTTACTATATACCCTATGCTCTCTTTTATGCTTATTTAATCAAGTAAAGAAGGCATCAGATATTTATCCACTATCACAGGTCTTCCCAATCTTTCACCATCAGAATCATGTTTATGCTTGTTCTTGCATTCTCAGATATTATATGTTCATGCATTCCTGCTTAGTTATCTCATGCATTCCAGTCAATCCTTATCTCACATACTAGTACATTAAAAGTACTGATCACATACTTTTCTTTATGCTATGTTAGCTTATAACATAGGTTCTGATGCTTAGTTCCCCGACTATTCTTAGAAAGCTTAGTGTTAGCCCGCAGTGGTAGCAATGAGTCCTCATCTATCGAAGACATGATATGTTTTCTTAGTTATTTTAGTATTACCTTATGTTCAATCTCTGGCATTCCAAAACCTAAAATTATCCATTAGGTAGGGATGGTCTTCCTCTATCTCTCGTACATGGATTGCTCTTTACACTCTTCTATTATGAATATTCCCTATATACATGGTCAACCCATTGATCAGGAGTCCTACTCAATGTCAAAGGCATTCTTTATGATCACAAGGGTATTGCATAATACAATCAACCCCTATTTAGTCTGTTGTACTCGAAGATAATCCATAGGCCCCTCTCATCACTTAGCTTAATCTTGGTTATATTGTTCTTTATAGGGCTTACATTACCCTCCTTCATGTGGCTTTTATTCCTTAGTCTTTTCCCCTTTCTCTTTCTATAGTAATTTTTGACATTGTCCTATTTTATGCCCAAAATTTTACAATGTGTACATATGATAGGCGTTCACTTATATTCTACCTTTTGCTAAACTATGCTTCTATCCTTAATATCAAACAATCACCCTAGTATACATCAAACGCCATTATTTGTTACTGCCTATTTGCCCTCAATGGTGTACCAATCTGGCCTTCTATCTTGGTTAATGAACTTTTTCTCCAATACTTAATATTAAGCCATAAAAATTGCACCCAAATGGGTACTCAAGTGACCTTGTCCTTCGTAACCTCAATATCCTGCTTCTATGCCTTTACAATAATTGGTTTACGATTAAACTTCAGTACTTCTTCCTTCATAATTTGATTTTTTCCCATTTTTAGTTAAGTCTTACTAAAAAATTCCTCGACTACCTAATCTCCTTACTCCTTATGTCACGACACAATTTTGAGTCATGATGGCACATATTTTATCCAGCCAGTAGGTAAGCTAAACTGTCGCCCGAAGCTACACGCAATGGGATAACTTGGTGGAAAATGGCAAAAAATCTGAAAATCAATATTTAAAGAGTTAAAATAACAATAAAGCAATCATAAATGTCTAATATATAGATAAAGGGGACAACAACAATCCCATGATTTAGTAATGTCGGCACAAGAGCTACTACAAATTAACCATATGTAATGAATGGTTGCATATAATCTGTCTTGAATATGAAAAACTAGACATAGATAAGTAGAAGGAAAAAGGGTAACTGTAACTCCAAGAGCTCAACCAATCTCCTAAATTAACCCTGCACGAGCGTCATGTCAACAATGACAACTAGTACTCGGATCTGCAACAAAAAGGTCCAAAGTGTAGTATGAGTATCAAAACCATAGGTACTTGATGTGCTATCGAAATATAGCACTTTCAACACTTAAAATAAGGAAAATATGCAATTTTCTGAGGTTATTTTGTTATATATGATGCATTTTGGGTATGTTTTGTAGGAAATCATGTTTTCGATGCTAAGGTCATGAAAAAGATGAAAAAGGTGTTTTTGGCTACTTTTTGGAGCATTTATAGATGTTCATGAGACTTTTCATCTTGTTCGTGATCAAAGCATGCTTGAGAATTGAAGAAGAGAAGAAAAGATTACTTGTGAAGCTTACTAAGTCAATATGTGGACCGCAAGTAGGACCTACGGATCACAAGTAGGCAAAGAAAGTGCCTGAAGTCCAAAATCCCAAGAGCTGATCTGCAGGATTTTTTTATCTTGGTACCTACACCCTGTACCTGTACCCACCCTACTGACCACAGGTACTACTTACGCCCAGGGTCAAGGCGCAAGAATGGGCCATAAGTGTCCCTCGACCATGTTTTCTCTAATTTCATTTAAGCTTTGGTTTTATGATTTCCTCATGTACTATAAATACTCTTTATGCATTTTTAGTAGGAGTTACACAATTTTGATACCCATAAATATATTTTGATTCCAAGATTCAATTTTAATCTTGGAATTCTCTTGTATTAATTTCAATTGATTAATTTAGTCATGGTTATGGGTTTTTCTACTTCTTATTATTGTGATTTCAACTTTCACTTGATTATGGATGTTGTTGATTTCGTCACAAGCATGAGTGGGTAGAAACCCATAGCTAAGTTGTGGAAACCCTGGTAGATTGATGAAGTAGGGGAAGTGCCATTGTTGTTCTTAATCAATACCCATGCATGTATGGCTTTATCTTCATTATAACAAATTTCTTAATGGGTTCACATGTTAGGATCCCGCCTAAATTATTGCTACTTACTCCAAAAAAGGAGTTTTGACTAGGAAAAGATAAAGACAACAATAATTTGGAGTTTCGCTGTCGATCTACGATTCTAGGTTTTTTCTTAGTAAGATGGTTAGGTTTCATCTAATCACTAAAGACTTAAAAGGTAATAGTTAACTAGGATCAAGATAAGTATTAGTAAGGTGACATCCTGAGACACGAAAGGTAAAGGGTGAAATTCTTCTACTCGTTCAAAGACTGTAGAAGGTACATAACTTATCGATCCTATATGCAAGGTATCAAATTGGTTCAATAAACTATAATAAGCCGAAAGAGTTGAGAAGCCAGGGGGGAACACAATCCTAATGTTCACTTATAATTGATAGAAACTGTATTTGATATCTGCTACTAGTTCTACACTGATTCTCAAAACCCCTGTTTACTTTTCCAATTCAGCCCGCTGATTACAACAACCGAGAACCATGAATCCACGTATTCCCTTGATATTATATACCAACCTTTGTTTGATTACTATATTTAGCAGCGGCCGTATCATGTTTTGAGAGGAGTTATATCTTGTACGTCACTAGTACTCAGTAGGCATTATCAGCTGACTGAGTTAAATCATGATATAAATATGATAAGATAAAAGATCAAATAACTAGGTCAAGGTTAAAAGACAACTCTGGAAATAAGCTCCAACACCACAGTACATAAGTAAATAAAAAAATACAGAAAGTAACCTAAAGATCACCCTATTATAACTGCTAAATTGGCCCCAAAAGAAAACTAGTGCAGAAAAGTAAATAACCCAACGCAGGCAACCATAAGCCTAGAGGGTACAAGCAAGGTAATTAAATAACCCAATAACCATAAATTACCAAGTATCCTGCCATAACAAAGAATCAATATGAACCATATTATATTGTAAATATCTCCCAAAATATCAAACTTGAATCGGATCTCAATACTATCATCATCACTACCATCATTTATTGGACTTGAATCATAACTCATATTATCAACATCATCATCAAACGCCGGACTTGAATTAGAACTCATATATCATTGTCATCACTAATTTTTGGGCTTAAATCGAGACTCATATCTCCTTAGACCTATACCAATAGACCATCTAAATAAATTATAATCATAAGTGATATCATTACGTCACAATAATTACCCACCGAAACTTACTCAAAATTAGCGCTAACTCTCAATTACAAAAATAGCAGAACCAACAAGCATATAATCTCTTCAAAGTACCAAATAAGAATTAATAAGAGTATATAATGCGCAAAATAAGTCTACAAAAGATAACATAAGTCTTTACCAAAGATGGACTAGAGGGGTCCACTTCTAATCTCCGGAATCTATTTTAGGAAAATTCTATCCTAGACTAGGCTAATATATCTAAATTCATTTCTAGATATTAAATAAGTTAAAATTAGCCCTAAGATAGTAATTCTTCCTAAAACATGAGCAATAAAGTCAATTACTCCTAAATTACGATTTCACAATAGCTTAAATGGTCTACTAACTGAATTATTATCAATCATACCTCCAATACCTAAATCTCACATCATAGATATCATATTATCATAATAATACCATGAAATATCTCAATATATGAAGAAGGTAAACCTAGCCTACTTGGATGTTGGAAAAAAGCCCAAAGAATTCGCTAAACCATTGATTTTCCTTTTGGAGAAGCTACTCCAAGATGCCACACTTTCAAATCATAATCTACTAATAAAAATGAGAACAATGATTCCCATATTTCACTATATTGCTTCGAATCCAAAATTACATAAGAATCTTATGTGGGGCCTGCTTACAGAATCATACTTTCAAAACTAATACAACGTCCATCTATGCTCAAGGAACATTTAGCTAAAAAATAGGTGAATTGTGAGCTCTAATGGTGCTACGATAAAGCCACCAATATTCTCAGGATTTTAGAAAAAGATGAAGAATTCTATCAAGAAATTAATGAAATCTTACCACAAATTCAAAGGAGAACCACGTAATTTGATTTTACCATGCTCCAAAATCTCCCACAAATGATTTTCCCAATAATTCCCACTATTTAGGGCTTATACTCTAGAGAAAGGTTGAAGAATGGTGAAAATCGAGCTAAGTGGGTTATTTATACCCTTCACAGGCCCACAAATGTCGCTTAGGCGGACATCGGGTTGCTCAAGCGACCAAGTGTCGTATAAGCAACACTCATTGTATTAGCACAAGCCATGTAAGAAATGCTGGTGTTGCTTAAGTGGAATTCATTTAGGCGATACACGCCTCACTTATGGGATATGAGTGGGCCAAGCTAGGTCACTTATGCGATTCACCAACACCAGCTGAGACTTGGAATTTTTCAAGTCTCCGCTAAACCCTCCGGATTTATTCAGAATCTTGTATAGGCAAATAAACATAGATACCTTATAAAAGTCAATGTTCTGGGCTCAATAGCGCAGTCAAAATTTCTATTTGAGGTCATTTTAATGTGAAGTAGGTCCTACACCTACTTGTCATTTTTCTTAACATCCAATCAATAACTCAAAATAAGTTTTGAAGCCTCAAGACACGAGCGAAGGGTTCACCTAGCCTAATTGATGTTTTGGAGTTATTGGAACAGTCAAAATTAACATACGAGGTCGTTTGACTAGAGTTTTTGCCTGGTAGATAATTTGAACTAGCAAAGACTTCCAATCAGGGAATTGGCTCTAACAACCAGACAAATTGTCCGCTAACTGCACAGTCAGTTCCAGCAAGTCATAAATGACATAGGACAGCTATAGGAAATATCTAATAGAGAAAATGAGTGGAAATATAGAAAATTATCTGGAGGGTCATTACAATATCCACTTTTAAAAGAGCTTTTATCCACAAAAGTAAAGGCTTAGGAGGTACCTGAAGCCTCGATCAAGTAAGGATACTGGGTCTATATCTCGCCCTCAATCGCCCAAGTATCATCCTATACAGGGTAATTCCTCTACTAAAACATAACTATTGGAACTCTCTAGTGCACAACTACGTGACATCACTAGCCAATATGAGCATCAACTTCTACACGAAGGTCAACTACTCATCCAATTGAACTGAGTCCCATCTAAGCACATGAGAAGGTTAGGAATATATCACCAGAACATAGAAACATGGAAAACTAGATGGAAAACAATGAAATATGGGGGGGTAAGGCTAACTTATAAGGCACGTCACTAGCTGTGCAAAAAATCTCAAATGGTTTCCAATACATCTGTGGCTGAGCTTGCCTTTCCTACCAAAACTTATCACACCCTTCATAGGAAATACATAGAGGAATACCCGGTCATAAACTCCAAACCTCAAGGAACAATGTCTATGATCTGTATAAGCCTTCTACCTACTCAAAGCTTCCCCAACCTATACTGAATGACCCTGATTTTATCCAATGACTCCTAAAGTAAGTCAGTACCACGGGGTCTAATCTCGAAAGTCTCAAACCACCAAATCTAATAATGAAATTCCCTACCATACAAAGCCTTAAAAGGCGCCATCACAATACTTATCACGACCCGAGGCTACACCCTAGTCGCGGTAATGGTGCTTACAGTCACAAGTGACCATAAGATAACCCATAAGTTAGTACCTAATATGAGTAATGCATAAATATAAACATAACATATATGCGGAAGATAAACTGAGGAGGTAATGTATCTTTGAATACTAAAAATAAGAAATACTAAATGTCTAAAACAACTGATAAGAACTAAAAGTAACTAACTGACTGTCTAACTGTTTGGTCTGAATTTTCTGAAAGCATCTAAACTAACTGAGGAGTTGATGGGACAGACCCCATCTAACTCCGACTGGCTGAATAAACTAAACTACTAAAATTACTAAATAAACATAAGAAGTCCTGATAGATGAGGACTCACTACTACGGCTGTTAGATTACGCTGAGATGTCTAACTATGGTCATAAAACTATGCATCCAAACCTATGATATAAGACATTATAGTGTAAAGAAGAGTATGAAGTCAGTACTTTGAATGTACTGGTATATGAGATAAGGTTAGGCTAATATACATGGGTTATTGTGCATATGAAGTAAAACTAACTGAATAGCATGAGATAAATGAACATGAATGCATGAAGACTACAACATCTGAGAATGCAAAACCAAGCATAAACATATATCTAAAATAATCTATAAACTGAATGACTGAAATTTGATAACTGAATAAATCAGAAACTATGTGCTTTGGTCAGGCAAAACTGGACTAAAACTATACTGAATACTGTACTGAGACTGTGGGAGGTATCATCTACCCGTCATGCTTCAATCTGAGCTAATTGGGGTCCAACCTGTAACCCTAGTTTGAAGGGTGTCAGTACCGTGCCACGTTTACTAACACCGGTTGTGTGGATCCACTATACTAGTGTACCAAAGGAATAATAGGTCACCTTCAACTAGCAGGTTCTCTTATATGATATGTGTCGCCCTCAACTAGTAGGTAAACACTTTGTCAACCCTCAACTGACAGGTAGACATCTCTAACCTACACTGGATACATAGTTTTGGAACTCGGGGATTGCTACTAAGGGTCATACCCTCTACTTTTAGGTGAGCCCTCATCCCTGAGTTTGCTCGATGCTAAATCCTACTTCCAACTAAACAGACACTGATATTGGGATAGACTAAACTAGATTGAACATTATGACATAATTGGTAGTACTGATCATGATTATAAACTTGTAAGTATACTGAAAAGAGTCACGGATTAACTGTCTGAGTACTTAAAAAGCTGAATTCATGTAAATCACATAGGTATCAAGTGTTCATAACCCACCAACACTGAATGGAATCAACAATAATGTCATATAAAAACTTTAGAACCATAATAGGGGATCATTGTTCAAAACCCAACACTTAGGCATTTTATCAAACATATGAGAGTCATGAACTTAATAATAGGAATATGTAAAGCATGCGAGGGTAACATGATTACAAGACTAAAATCATAATTTAGGGATTTAATGTGAAGATTACAACATTTAAAACATGTAATGGCTCATCCCACTTGAAAAACACTTATAAACATAGCTTGAAATTGAACTATCAAGAAATTCATAGAGATATTTCGACTGAAACATGAAATTTCATAAGTTAAAAGAAAAAGGGATTTTTGGACTCCATGGGTTAAAGGAACCCATGAATAAACATCTCACATACCTCAGTAGATGATTTCATGAAGATTCTTGAGAATTTCTTGCGATTTCAAGGTTGAATTCCTTGATTGCTTGAGTAAGGGTTAGGGTTTATTCTTGAGGTGGCAGATAGTTTTATTGAGAGATTTTAAGATTAATAGGGCAAATAATATTCCTTGAGGACCTAAATTTTGTGTTATAGATGAGTTTGGGTGAGGGAAACTAACCTAAATACCTTTAATAATGAGGAACAAAAGCTAGACAAAAAGGAGAGGGGCGATACGAGCTTTGGCACATCAGATAGAAGTGGGTGACACAAGCTCAAGAGCGGTGCACTAAAGGGCATGGTGCGGGCTCTTGAGCGGCATATCGGAGGGTGCGACGCACTTCAACAATGTTGGTGATACAAGTACACCCCGACGCTCATCTGAAAATTTTAAAACTCACTCGAGATGTATTTTGAACAACCCTGATCATAAATCAACTTAAAAATCAACGTTCTGAGGTTGGAAAGGTCAAAATTATAATCATTGTAATTTAGGAGCCTTGGAAATGACTAAGTCCTAACATTTAGTAAAATTCTAAATATTGGACCCTCTTAACATGCAATCATGAGATGAATTGAGCGAGGATCTTATGGGGTATTACAATATGTCCCCCCTGGGAACATTCATCCTTGAATAAGACCGGTTAGCTGAGAACACTGCGGAAACTGAGATCATAAACTGAACATGCATGACTGAAAACATGATTGCATAACTGAATGAATGTATATAATGACATGAGATGGATTACATTTTTGAAATTTAGAATGGAAGAAAGTCAATCTAAGGAAAATCATTACCTTAAGATGAATCTGAGTTCGTAGAGAAAAGATGAGGGTACTTGGTTTGTATATCTGCTTCTTCTTCCCATGTGGCTCCCTCAGTAGACTAATTCCTTAAAAGAACTTTGACCAAGGGAACTTCTTTGTTCCTTAGTCTATGAATCAGACGATCAAGGATCTTAAATGGGAATTCTCCGTAAGAAAGCTTATCCTGATATCCATTTTTTTAATGGGACGGAAACAGCTAAATCACCAATACACTTCTGTAATAGGGAAACATGAAACACTGGATGCACTGATGCTAAATCTACAGGAAACTTAAGCTTATAAGCTACCTTCCTAAAATGACTCAAGATCTTATATGGGCCAACATAACAGGGAATGAGCTTTCCCTTCTTGCCAAATCACTTCACTCTCTTCATGGGTCAGATTTTCAGATAAACCAACTCACCAACCTTAAACTCAAGATCTATTCTCCTCACATATGCATAAGATTTCTAATGGCTTTGGGTTGTCTTCATCCTCTCTCGAATCCATTGAACTTTCTCTATTGCATCAAACACTGCATCTGTCCCTATCAAAGCAACTTCACCTACCTTAAACTAACTAATAGAAGATCTATATCTCCTTTCATAAAAAGCCTTAAATGGAGCCATATGAATATATGAAGTGATAACTGTTGTTATAGGCAAACTCAATCAAAGGTAAGTAATCATCCTAAGTACCTCTAAAGTTGATAACACATGCTCTCAACATATTCTCTAAGGTTTGAATGGTCCTCTCCTCCTGACTATCTGTTTAAGGATGAAAAGTTATACTAAGATAAATTTGGGTACCAAGACCCTTCTAAAAAGCCTTAAGAAATTATGAGGCAAACTGAGTACCTCTATCTGATATACAAGACAATGAAATCCCATGCAACCTAACCAACTCCCTAAGATAGAGCCTAGCATAATCCTTAGCTTAGTAAGAAGCATGAACTGGCAGGAAATGAGGTGATTCTCTCATTTTGTCTATAATGTCCCATATCGAATTATGTTGATTATGCGTGTGAGGTAACCTTGTCACAGAATCCATGTTCACCACCTCCCACTTCCAAGTGGGGATACTAAACTCCTGTAATATGCCATTAGGCCTTTGGTGTTCAACCTTAACCTACTGACAATTAGAACACTTAGCTACAAATTCTATAATATCCTTCTTCATACCACTCCACCAATAGATTTCTCATAAGTCACAGTATATCTTAGTGGCTCCTAGATAAATAGAGCATTGCACACCATGAACTTCTTCAAGTATTCAATGTATCAAGTCATCAACACATGAAACACATAATATACCCTGACAGAAGCACACCATCTCTCCTTTGGGAGAAAACTTCTACCTTTTGGTCTCTAACTGTCTTCTTCCACTTAACCAAACTCGGATCTCTGTCTTGTTTTTTCACTTTGGCAACCAAGAAAGATTCTGAACTATTCTGAACCCATACACTACTTTTTTCTGAATAAACCAACCAGACACCTAACCTAGCAAGCTGATGATCTTACTGACTAATTTCTTCTTATCCTTCTCAATATGAGTAATACCACTAATAGATAATCTACTAAGGTCATCTGCCACAACATTGGCCTTTCCCGAATGATACAACACACTCATATTATAATATTTTAACAACTCAAGCCATCTTCTTTGATGAAGATTCAAATCTTTCTGCAAGAACACATACTACAAGATTTTGTGATTTGTGAACACATCAATATGAACCTCATAAAGGTAATGTCTCCACATCTTCAGAGAAAAAACACAATAACTCCTAACTTGAGATCATTAGTAGGAGAATTATTTTTGTGAGGATTAAGCTATCGAGAGGCATAGGCTATGGCCTTACCTCTCTGTGTCAAGCCGCAACCAAGATCAACTCTAGAAGTATCACAGTAAACCATAAATCAATCTGAACCATCTGGCAAAGTCAATACTAGAGCGAAGTAATTTAAGTCTTCAACTCCTAAAAACTCTTCTCCCAAGAATTTGATGACTGAAACTTGACTTTGTTTTAAATCAATCAAGACATGGGGTATGCAATAGAATAAAACCCCTCAAAAAACCATCTATAATGGCCTGCCAAGCTTAAGAAACTCCTGATATCTGATGAAGAGATGGGTTTAGGCTAATTTCTCACTGCTTTGGTCTTTTGAGGGTCAACGCTAATACCATAACCGAAAATAATATGGCCAAGAAAAGCTACTGATCTTAGCCAGGATTAACACTTACTGATTTGGCAAACAACTAATGAGCTCTAAGGGTCTACAACATAATTCTTATATGGTCTACATGATCATTCTAACTATGGGAAAGACAAAAATAACATTAATGAAGACTATGACGAACATGTCTAAGTACTACTTGAACACCCTGTTCATCACATCCCTAAAAGTTGTAGAGGCGTTCGTTAGTCTAAAAGACATAACTAAGAATTTAAAGTGACCATACAGAGTTCTAAAGATTGTCTTCAGAATGTCACATTCTTTGACTCTAAGCTTATGATTGCTAGATCTGAAGTCTATCTTAGAGAAATAATTGTCATCCGAAAGTTGGTTGAACAAGTCATTAATCTTGGGGAGTGGATACTTATTCATTATTGAGAATTTGTTCAACTGAATAGTCTTTCTTACTCATTAACAAGACTAAAGCACCCTATGGGGAAATACTAGTCCTAGTAAATCCCTTATCTAAGAGATATTTCAACTCTTTAAGCTTAGTAGGAGCCATTCTGTAGGGTGGAATAAAGATAGGCTGGGTATCTGAAAATAGATCTATTCTAAAGTCAATTTCCCTTTTGGTAGGAACTCCGGGAAGGTCTTTAGGGAACACATCTGTAAATTCTCTTACTACTAAAACTGACTTGAGACTTAGAGTCTTAGAACTAGAGTCTTTGACTCAAACAAGATGATAAACACAACCCTTACAAATTATTTTTCGTGCTTTAAGATAGGAAACAATCTGACCCCTAAACTTAGAGGTGTTGCCCCTCTATTCAATGTCTGATTCATTAGAAAACTGAAACTAAATGACTCTATTTCTGTATTTAACTGAGGCATAGCATGAGTGGAGCCAATCCATGATGAGAATGACATCAAAGTTCATCATCTCTAACTCCACAAGGTCAACTAAGGTAACTCTCTGGGACACTATAAACAGGCAATTCCTGTATACCCACCTAGCTACAATGGATCTACCTACTAGTGTACACTAAGAAATGTTCTACTAAAGATTTAGGACTGACGCCAAAATTGACTGCTTTTAAGGAGTCACAAAAAAAGTAAAGCTCTGGGGTCTAATAAAGCATAAAAATAAAGATAAAATACCTATAATATATCCTTAAATATATCAGTGGAACTTTTTTTATCCAATCAAGACTGGAGTGCATAAAATATATTCTGGTGCTGACCCTGGTTGAGTTGGAAGCGATACCCTGTTGAGTCTGGCGACCAGCTAGAATTGGAGGACGATTAGACTGATCTTATTGCCCAGCCTTTGGGTAATCTCTGACCCTGTGGACTGGCTTGCCATATCCAACACACACATCATTACCAGGTCTACACACACCGTGATAATTCCTGCCATGTTTTCCATAAAGTTGATTGGTACGACTACTATTCACATTACCCAATGACTTAAAGCCTGGTTCTCTATCCTGACTATCATTTTTGAACTTAGACACAAGCGCACTAGATTAAGATGGTGTTGAGGATGAAGACCTTTGGATGAATTGAGAACGGTTACCTCTCTCTGACCTACGCTGAGAAAAGTTAAAACTACCCTTTCTAGCACTTTTATTTTCTCTTTCTTTTTTCTTAATCTTCTCTTCCTCAATCTAGTAAGTATGAACCATAAGTCTAGATAAATCTATCTCATTATTTAATAATATATTTCTACACTTATTGACCATATTATTATATACACCAGGTACAAACTTACTCATTCTAGACCTATTATCAGCCACCATCGAAGGAGCATACCTCGCCAACTGAGTAAAATTAAGTGAGTATTCCTTCACACTCATACTACCCTGCTTCAAGTTGATAAACTCCTAAACTTTAGCTTTCCTTAACTCTAACGGGAAGAACTTGTCAAGAAAAGCTATGACAAACTCCTCCCACTCTACAAGCCCAGCCTCAACACTCTTATCTTCCTTCCATTTCTTATATTAGGTGTGATATATATCCTGCAACTAATATGTAGCCATCTCTATACTCTTACTTGATGTGACTACCATAATACTAATCACTTTGTGGACCATATAATGAAGCTCCTACAGATCCTCCTCAGACTTAGATCTCAAAAACAAAGGAAGATTCATTTAGGTAAAGTCCTAAATCCTAGCTGTAACTATATTTACCATTAGATTAGCTGGTATAATAACCAACTGATTGTTTTAAGAAGCTGCTGAATGAGCTAAAGTAGCGAAAGTTGCTTTGAATTTGGTGTGAGATACATTTTCATTTAGGGGATCTTCTTAAACAGGCCGTGGTGCAGGATGATTCCTATTTCTTCTTTAGTTGTTTCTTTTGGGAGGCATTATCTGTAAATGGAATAAAAGATGATATAGAAAGAGATTTTAAGTAGAGCTCATGATCTTTTGCACAACATGAATACTAAAATAAGGGAAACTTTTCCTAAAATATCTTGTTGCCTCTTGTCAATAAGTGTGGTGCGCTTCACACCCATGCACAAGACTCTACTTAATGTGACTTTCATACTCCCTAGAACACTTTAAAACTCTGGGCTCTGATACCAAGTTTTTGTCATAAATCGAGGCTAGCTTTAGTTGCGACAATGGTGCTTACGGTCATAAGTGACTACAAGCTAACCCATGACCTGGTACCTACTGTGAGCTCTGAATAAATATAAACATAACACATATAGGGAAGATAAACTGAGGAGGTAATATATATTTGAATACTAAAAATACAAAATAATGAATATATAAAACAATAAATAAGAACTGAAAGTAACTAATTGACTGTCTAACTGTTTGGTCTGAATTGTCTGAAACCCTCTAAACTGATTGAGGAGTTGATGGTACAGACCCCCAACTAACTCTGACTGGCTGAATAAACTTAACTACTGAAATAACTGAATAAACATAACTTGTCCTTGATGTATAAGGACTCACCACTATGGCTGCTAGTTTACATTGAGTTGTCTAACTGTGGTCGGGAAACTATGCATCTAAACCTATGATATAAGACATCATAGCGTAAAGAAGAGTATATGGTTAGTACTTTGAATATGCTAGTATATGAGATGAGGTCAGGCTGATATACACGGGTATTGTGCATATAAAGTAAAGACTAACTGAACAGCATGACATAACTGAACATGAATGAATGAAAATTACAACATCTAAGAATGCAAGACCAAGCATAAATATATATCTGAAATAATCTATAAACTTAAAGACTAAAATCTGATAACAGAATAACTGAGAACCTGTATACTTTTTTCAGGCAAACCTAGACTAAAACTATAATGAATACTGTACTGAGATTGTAGGAGGTATCATCTAACCTAAATGCCCTAATCTGAGCTAATTGGGGTCCATCCTGTAACCCCAATTTGAAGGGTGTTAGTACTATGCCACGAGTACTAACATTGGCTGTGTGGATCCACTAAACTAGTGTCCCAAAGGGCTAATATGTCACTCTTAACTGGCAGGTGCTCTAATAATATATATGTCACCTTCAACTTAAAGTTAAACACTTTGTCAACCCTAAACTGGCAGGTAGACATCTCTAACCTACACTAGCTATGTAATTTTAGAACTTGGGGATTGGTACTAAGGGTCACACCCTCTACTCTCAGGTAAGCCCTCATCCCTGAGCTTGCTCGATGATAAACCCTACTCCAAACTGAACTGACACTGATACTGGGATAGACTGAACTAGACTGAACATTATTACATAACTGATAGTCCTTATCATGATTATAAATGTGTAAGTATACTAATAAGAGTCATGGATTAATAGTCTGAGTACTTGAAAAGCTGAATTCATGTAAATCACATTGGTATCAGGTGTTTATAACCTACCATCACTAAATGGAATCAACAATAATACCATATAAAAGCTTTAAACCATATTAGGGGATCATTGTTCAAAACCCAATACTTAGGCATTTCATCAAACACATGAGAGTCATGAACTTAAGCATGGGAATGGGTAAAATATGTTAGGATAACATGATTACAAGACTAAAATCACAACATAGGGATTTAATGTGAAGATTACAACTTTTAAAATACGTACTAGTTCATCCTACTTGAACAAAACTTATAAACATAACATGTAATTGAACTAACAAGAAATTCATGAAGATATTTCAACTTAAACATGAAAACTCATAATTTAAAACCAAAAAGGGATTCTTGGACTCAATAGGTAAAAGGAAACATGGATGAACATCACACATACTCACTAGATGATTTTGTGAGGATTCTTAGAAATTTCTTGAGATTTGAAGATTGAATTCCTTGATTGATTGGTAAGGGTTAGAGTTTGTTCTTGAGGTGGAAGATAGTTTTCTTGAAGTATTTTATGAGTAATAGGGAAAATAATGCTCCTTGAGGATCTAAATTTCTTGTTATGGATGAGTTTGGGTGAGGGAAATTAACCCAAATACCCTTAATGATGAGGACCAAAAGCTAGACAAAAAGGGGAGAAGCGACGCGGGCTCTGGTTTATCGACTGGAGCGGGCGGTATAGGCTCTAGAGTGGTGTACTAGAAGGCACAACACGGGCTATGGAGCGGCACACTGGAGGTTAGGACACAGGATAATCCCCGTGCTCCTACTGTTTTAGTGATCCAAACATATCCTACACTCGTCTAAAAATTTTGAAACTCACCCGAGATGTATTTTAAACAACCCCAATCATGAATCAACTTAAAAATCAATGTTCTTAGGTTGGAAAGTCTAAACATAAAATCATTACAATTTAGTGGCTTGGAAATGACTAATTGCCAACACTTAGTGAAATTTCTAAGTCTTAGACCCTCTTTAACATGCAATCATGGGCTAAATTAAGCTAGGATCTTATGGGGTATTACAATACTTAAATCATAATGAGTAGTAAGGTCTCCTTATGGGTTGTTGGGATCGATTCATAGGGTGACCAGTGAAGGTTGTCTTTGTTTCTACCTTGGTTATGATTTGATCATTATAAGTTGTAAGGTATGACTCATACGCAAACTAATATTGGATACGACTCATGAACAAACCATTGTGATTCTCTAAGATTCTTCCTAGGGTACGATTAGGACCCTACGAGTCATATCGTGTCCTCATGAGTTGTAAGGTGACCCGCAGTCACTGGAGATAATTTTAAGTATTTTAATTGAGGGAACTTTGGACATTTTCCTCTTTCCCCACGTAAGACCTACTAATTAAAAACATATTGGGAACCCTATTCTCAACACTTAGCAAATCAAAATATACTCTTTTTTCTCTCAAATTCCTAAGTCAACAACACTGGGGTTTCTCAATGAATTGGCAATTAGATTTTCCAAGGATTAATTTTTCTTCATCATTCTTGATATCTCAGGCATGTTACTCTTTTCTCAAAATTGTTTTACTAAAGGCATATATTTAAATGGTTATTCCTATAAATTTAAAGATGGGGTTTGATATGGTTGAGGGTTTTGGAAGGAATGTTATTTGAGTTAAATTTCCCTAATTTATATGCATTGTTCATGCTTCATCAATGGTTTTTGAACTAATTAGGTGAATGTGTATAGGAATTGGTGGTTAAGTAATTCCCCCAATTTGATAATTTTGGTTTAGTATTTGGTTTTGTAAATTATATACCCTCAACCCACTTGTGTAATTGGATTTGAGTATAATTTTTCACATGGGTTGACTTACACACCTATATTACTGTATTGCATAAAAGGTTAAATGAAAAAATAGTTTTGAATGACTTTTTTGACATGTTTTTTATATTAAATTAAAAGCTTGGGGGTCGAGGAATTTCCCCGAGTCAATTTGATAACTAAAAAAGGGTCGAAGAATTCACCAAATTTGATTTAATGAACAAAGTGGGTTGTGGCATTCCCCTATATTTTTTTGATAAACCAAGGTGGTCGAGGTATTCTCCCAAGTTAATGGAATTATGATAGCATAATCATTAGCTTGCAAGCATAAGGGTATGATGATACCTATGATTTGACTTAGAGGTTAATTTTGTGGTTAAATGGATGGGTTATACGAAACTTTTTTTAATTGGGCTTAGTGGGGTTTATGTAGCTAAGCCGTAAAGGTGGAGGTCCCAAAGTACCGATACTGGAAACTCATATTTATTGGCATGAAGGTTGGTCTTAATGACCATGTACATGGTTCACACCATTGATATTTATTTGTGTCCTAGATTGACATTTGTTTGGGGGCATTACCTATTCTTCTTTTATACCTCTGGTTCATATAACTAATACGTACTAGGGCCCTTTTAGTAGGGATATGGATCCACATAGCCCATGGGTACCTTTTATAATGGTTAAGCTATATAGTCCAGGCTAATGTTTTACTTGCATGAGAAGTCTTTTTCCCTATCCCAACATCTTATATATATATATATATACATATGTATGCATACATGTATGTAAACATGTTCATTGAGTTTGGACTGGATTTTAAATTGGCATTACTTTATCCCTTACTTGAGTTACATACTACGCTTAACCCACTAATCGTCTCTAGATGCTATATCTCCACACGATGTAGACACTAGAGACACTTCTATTTTTTATGTTGTAATAGTTGATCATGGATCATTCATGATTTAGATTGAAATAGTGAGCCTCCTTCTTCTGGAAGGCTATTACTTTTTTATTTTTTTGGTGTCATATAATATTTCTCATGGATTCTTTTGGCTATCTTCTAGGGCACATCCCAACTCAGATTATTTTTGAATAGTAGAGTTTTTGTTGATTACTTATGATTGGGATATTATTAAAATTCTAATTTTTTTTTCTGAGTTACCTATCTTGTTATGTGTTTAGAACTCTAATTATTTGTACGTTCTGTATTCATCCATTATTTTGTATGTGATGTGTTGTTTTGCTAGGTAAAGGGGTAGTCTTCGATCCTTGGTGAACATGAGATACCCATCATGTCTAGGCCCTGGTTTGGGTCATAACAAGTGGGTATCAAAGCCCTAGATTCATGGTTAATTAGGTGTCCACAAAGCCTTGATTAGAATCACTTTTATGAGTATGTAGTGTATCACACTTTTAACTAAGATGCTATAAGGTATTTAGGAATATTTTTCTTTCTTCTGTTTTATTTTTGGGCTGTAGAGTCTAGATGGTTAAATCTCCTCTAATTCTGTTTGTTTGCATTTTAGATCATGCCTTCCCAAAGGTTTGATGCTCATGAAATATTCGCTTTGTCACCTCAGGACAATGTGGATAGAGCTAATGGTATTCTACCCTAATACCTTAGAGAGATGTGTCTAATACTGAGTTTCACTTGTCAATTCAATTGCTTATTAGTTGGTGGCCTCTCAGTCGCGCCAGTCTAAGCATGTTGTTCTTATCATTCTTTCTTATAAAGAAACAACGACAGGTTATTTCATAAGGTCCAGTCCTTTGACTTTTACTGGTTCTAAGGTTGAGAAAGATCCTCAAGGATTCATAGATGAGATAGAAAAGATTTTTTGAGTGATACATACTTTTGACTCTGAGGTTGTGGAGTTTGCTACATATCAATTAAAAGATATGGTATATAAGTGGTATGAGGAGTGGGAATAATTGAGAGGAGATAATGCTGATCCAGCTATATGGGTTGACTTCTCTAGTACTTTCTTGATTGATTCTTTCCTTAGGATCTAAGAGAAGCAAAGGCTGAGGAGTTTGTGAATTTTAAGCAACGCAGAATGATTGTAAAAGAGTACACCTTGAAATTCCATCGTTGTCTCTCTATGTCCCAGAGTTGGTGTCTTTTATAAGGGCTAAAATGAGAAAGCTTCCTTCGAGCTTGTATCGAGACATATTATTTGGGTACAAGGCCACCTTGTAGAATAATTATATGGATATGTCTAGGCTTATGGTATATATGTAGCTGGTGGAGGACGAAAAGAAGAAACAAACAAAAATAAGGAAAAGTCTGAGTAAGAAATTCAGGTATTTTGAGCGAGGTGGAGGCAAACAGAATAGTAATATAGATGGTAAGTAGTGGTCCAAGAAGAAGTGGGGGAAATCTGGTTCATATTCTAGGACTAGTGCTCCATATCCTAAGCCATTTGTCATCGTCATTTTTAGAGAAACAGGAGGTTTAAGTTACAAGATGTCCAATCTTAGGCCAGTGGGGCACAGTCAACTCTATTATATCATCCTTGTAGATTTTCTGGATATTTGCACCATAGTTTTTGTGATGAGGGGAGAAGTAAGTGCTTCAGATAGGTCCAATCTAGCCTTATTCAGAGAAACTATCATACAGGAGATGTCACTACTGGAGCTAATAAGGTTGCAGTTGCTACATCTTTAACTCTAGCACCAAAGGGTTCTAATTTTGGTATCAGCACTAGTTGGAATTGTCTGTACGCCTTTTCCACCTATCAAGAATCTGAGGCTTCTCTTGATATTATCATAGGTATGTTACAATTGATGTGTATTATTTACTTAATTTGGGGTCTACTCTTTCTTATATGACCCCTAATATGTCTATTTATTTTTGTTTTGGTCTCGAATATATTTCTAATCTCTTTTTTATATATACCTCGATGGGTGACTCTGTTGTGTCTAGAAGAGTCTATAGGGGTTGCGTGGTATCTATCTGTGGTAGGGAGATGTTTGGTGGATCTGATAGAGTTTGATATGCTAGATTTTGATGTGATAGTAGGGATGGATTAGATCTATTCATGCTATGAGTCTCTTGATTGTAGAACCCAAAGGGTCAGTTTCCAATTCCTGAATGAACTGGTGATTGAGTGGGAAGGGAGTTCCCCGGTGCCTAAGGGAGTGTTTATTTCTTATCTTAGATCCTAAAAATTGATTTCTAAGGGGTGTTTATATCATCTAGTTTGGGTTAAGGATTCTAATTTTGAGGACCTTATTTGAAATTTGTCCCTGTTGTTAATGAGTTTCCTGAAGTGTTTCTCGATAATCATCCTAACATTCCCTTTGATAGGGAAATAGACTTTAGATTGATCTACTTTCAGATACTCATCCTATCTCTATCCCTTATTATAGTTAGGCTTTGACTTAGTTGAAAGATCTTCTTGATAAGGGTTTTATTGGACCTAATGTTTCCCCGTGCAGTACTCTCATCTTTTTGTGCATAACAAGGATGGTTTTCTTCGGATGTGCAAAATTTATCAACAGTTGAATTCGGTGACTATGAAGAATAAGTATTCTCTCCCTAGGATTGATGGCTTATTTGACCAACTTCAGGGTGCTAAGTTCTTTTCTAAAATTGATCTTCGGTCGGGTTATCATCAGTTGAAGATTAGGAAGGTGCATATCCCTAAGACTGCTTTTTAAACCTGATATGGCTAGGATAAGTTCTTGGTCATGTCTTTTGGGTTGACTAATGCCTCGACGATTTTCATGGATCTTATGAATCAGGTATTCTGTCCACATGTTCTACTTGCGGTCCACTTGTTGACTTTCTAAGTGCCTAGTGTCATCTATTAGCTCTTTTTTAATTTTTGAACCTACTTTGATCACACACAAGTCAAAAAGTATCCCAAACATCCATAATTGGTCCAATAAGTATCCAAAAACACCTTTTTCATATTTTTCATGAACTTAGCATCCAAAACATGATTTCCTTCAAAACATACCAAAAACACAACATATCTAAAAAACAACCTCAGAAACTAGCATATTTTCCTCGTTTTAAGCTTCAAAAGTGCTATATTTCTATAACACATAAACACCCTCAACTTAGAACATTTGAATGTCCTCAAGAAAAAAAATTCAACTAAACAAAACTAAACTAAAAAGGATGCTTAACTAGGAGATTCTAAGAAATTCAAGGTAGTCAATCAATAGTTTAAGTTCAAATCACAAAACCCCCTCCAATCTTCCTTTTCAAAATCAATTATGTATGAAGTGAAGAACAACAAAGTGACGCAATGGGATCAAGGAATGGCATTACATTAGCAATATATAACCACAAATATGTACAAGTTACAGTACCCGAAACAAGAAAATATCTAGCACTATGACTCAAGTGCCCTCACAACAAGGTTATCCCACTCATTCTTATGAAATAACGCATGTTAATACAGGGACAGTAAAGAGACACTCAAAATAAAAAAAGAAGTTTCAATCATTGTGCATCAAATACCATAGGCTTGCCCTTATTTTCTTCACCTTAGTAATTAGATAGTCAAGTTAGGATCACTATAGGACTTTTCTTGGATTGTAATGTAGGCTTGGGAGCCAGCATGATAAATATGGACATATCAAATGACTAATTCTCCTTCGAACTACACTAACCTTGGGGTCTTACTTACTAGCCAATTTTTTCAATTAATTTCCACCCTTATTTCTCCTTTTATATTTTAATGAACATTTAGGTTGGGTGTGGTCTTTTGTTCTTTATTTTTCACTTTTTTTCTTTTCTTTTACTATTACTTCTAGCCTTACAAACTTGTTCTCTTATTTTACCCTTTTACATACCCATTTAATACTACGCATCCCTATGATAGCCATCCTGAACTTAGGCACTTTGCCTAAGTTGAGGTGCACAATGTCCAAGGAGCCCTAGGAAAATATAGGTTCATTGTATTACAAATAGGAATGTGAATTGGTGAAAACAAAGAAATAGGCTATAAGGCTCAAAATAAGGATCAAGGGATATAAGTCACACATAGAAGTTCATTTATGCTAAAAGTGGACTAAAATAAAAAATGACCTATGATCCTTTTGTAACCGACTATATTTTAACCTAGGCAAGCCTAACTAGGAAAGTTCTAGATTTAACATACAAAGAGAACTAGGTAGTATCTCTCACACATATGGAACAAAGTCAATATTAAAATTACTATCTATCCAATTCATACAATTGTCAGCAAGCGATTATCATACCCCTAATCCTAATGCCATAAGAAGATCCACAAAGTTCACATATATAAACATTCACATAGTTCTAAAACACAACACTTAGAGGGGTATTAGTTTTCTCAAAAATCAATGAAAAACATGATTACGACCTTAAATACTTAAGATCTCCTAATTACACAAAAAACAAACATAATACAACACAAAACACAATACTATACAAATTATCCTAGGCATGCCAGTTCTACAACTATATCATGATCGATAGGAAGAGAAGCACAACAATAAAAACCCACAATGACTATGGTATATCTCACCCCAACTAAAAATCTATGTACTATCCTTAATGCCCTAAATAATATAAAACAATAGGAAGTGAGAACATACCTAGGATGCACTATGCACCTGTGATGTGAGCATCCCCAAATAGGGGAATATCTACTGGCAGATATGGTGGTGGTGGCGGTGTTCTACTAGATAAAGTATCCACTGCTATAGCTGCACGCCTCTACCTATCAATGAATATAATCTCTATTAAATTATATCTATCCATTTTAACAGCCTAGTCATATGGCATATTAGGATCCTACAAGTCTCCTATGTGACCTCTCTTGGCCACAATTACTGCGATCTCCTTATCACCCTCTGTGAAGAAACCAAACTATCATAGTATGAACAAAGGTAATATCTAGACCACTGGGGGTATAACTGAGAAAGTGACTAAATACATAGATCTCTATAAGAGAGCGTACGTCTACTCATAATATATCCAAATCTTCCCTCATCTGGCCTAATTTGGTGTATATGTCTTTATGAATCGGGCTGTAGCCCATATCTTAAACTTATCTAGATGTGTCTGGAAGTCAGTACATAGCTCAGATAGTGTATCTCTCTATGTGGACTCCTATCTATCCTGTGCCTGCTCAAATTTGGTTCTAACCCCTAATATCATCTTATCGTAGAAGGTAGTCATCTCAGTCTCAGCAACTCTTAATCGAACATCAGTGGACCTCTGGCGATCCACTAAGATCTACAAAAACTCACTTGATATAGTAATCATACATATAGTAGGAGCTATTGTGGATGAGTGAGTAGGCTATAAAGATACACCAACTGACTCTGAGGTTGAAGCCAAGGCTGTTGAAGAAGTAGCCTATCATACCCCATACATTTTCCTAGCATAAATTCATCTCTAGAATATTAAGGGATAGCTTCCAAAATGAATACCATTTATTTCATGTAGAATTCCTTAGATTTAAACAATCTATTACATAGTAAATTGAATTATCTTTCCAACGATATAAGATTCACATAAATTCGATAACCGGGTAAGAAGTTATGGCTATTTTAAGTGCCAGTCGTAAAAAACCATCATTTTGGTCAATAGCGCATCGCGTAGCTGGTTTAAATGATTATTTTCAATTTCTAGTGGCCCTCCACAATAATGGCACGTCATGGAGAGGGTCAATTTTTTATTTTTCAATTTCCAAAGCTCTAGCGCGATAGTCATATACTAAGGTACTTTATGCTTATTTTATCACTTTTCTCTAAAAAGCAAACTCTAGTTCATCAAACTTCCTCCCCAAGAAATCGAAAATTTCTCCATTAATCCTCCAAGACAATACAAGATTGAGAATTTTCAATTCAATAACTTTAATAAGTCATCTCCAAAACATTAATAAAGATCCAAGATTCAAGTTCTAGCATCTAGACCATCCAAAAAGGTATGTGGGGTTATGAACAAGGATACTCATTTCATCCTTGTGCCCCAAACTTGCTTTTAATTACAAAAATTTGATTGATTTTATATGATTTCCATGAAATTCAAGTTAGGGTTTATACCCATTTTTGTTGTTTACAAACTTTTGAGATTTCCATTGATTTAGAAGTTGAATTACATGACTATATTCATATTTCTATGCATTATAAAATAATTTCCATATTTTATGATGAATTATAAGTTTTTACACTATCAATCATGAATTTTTAGATGTTTTAACATAAGATTGATGCATGGGTCATTATACCCTAATCAAGATTTCTATTTCAAGATTATTTGTTCTATAAGCACCCTCAGATAAGATTATTCTCAGATTATTGATAAAGATTTGACCTTTTGGTCCTAAGCTAAGATAAAGAATCCACTTTGTTCATATAACTTGAGATTTAACCATGTGCTATTTTGAAGTGGATTTCTAAAGATTTTGAGCATAAGAATGGGAGTAGTATTTAGCACCGAGATGGATAAATTACTATGGTTTCATACCCCAAAACTATGAGCCAACATAGGATTAAGATTATTCCTACTTCATGAAGATGACTTAAATTGTGATCACATTAGATAGAAGTTCTATTCTGATGGCAAGGGTAGAACAGCCCAACCTAAAGGGGGCCAGTCGTGGGACTCCATGGATGCTCACATGGTGTATTTCTATTATAAGAACCTCTCAAAAGATGTCCCCTACTTTTAAAACAGCTTAATGACTTGAAGTTTTAAGAAATACAAAATAAGTTTTCAAACTTCACTAACCTATGTGATTTGATAAATAGAACAGAAATACAGATTTCAGAACTAAGTGTGATGACTTACAATATTTAGATTACATGTTTTATTACTCATGATTTTACTATCGGATTTCAGATTACCCAAGACCAAGTGAGTCATTTACATTTAGCATGCATGATTTTATAAGCTGTGATGATATTGTTTACTTATTGCATGCACCTCCATATACTCAGTACATCCTCAAAGTACCGATCCACATAAATGTCTATGTTCTATATTGTCTCATAATATAGGTTCAGGTGCTCAGTCTCAGCAGCATGAGTTATATACAAGCATCTTATCTTCATCCCTGTAGTTAGTGAGTCCTCATAGTTCGATGTCTTAGTTATTCAGATTTCCAGTTCATTAGTAATTGTTTCTTTATTCATTTTAAATAGTTGAGTTAGCTGGGGGCCTATTTCAGTGACTCTCTAGATTTAGATAGTAGAGGCTTGTCGAACTACTAGATTCAGATTTAGACCTTTGATTTACTATTCAGATTTTCAGCATTTTCTTTATCGGATTATTGAGATTAGTATGATTCAGATTTACCTAGATGATTCAGACAATTCTTCCGTATATATTATGATCTTTCATTTATATTTTCCCCTATTTTGAGGTTCAGATTTAGAAAAGACAGCTAGGGTTAGCTCAGGACTACTTGTAGTTCGGAGCACCATGTGGCATCTCGGGAATAAGATTTTAGGGCATTATATATCTGGTGTCCCCTCGACCAACGTACTTAAATTTAGAGCCTCTCTCTACTTCCCTAACTCCATGTTAATACCAATACCCATATTGCCTTTATGTGCATCATCAGGCTCTGTTCAAACTATTTGGCCCTCAGTCTAGGTCCTAGGTACTATAACTGGCTCTGCAGATCTCCTTGGAAGGTCTGGTTATGATAGACCCTTCATACTATTCGTCTACGCATAGTACATACCCTCTCATCTATGCCCGATATCTCAGGTACACTTGCCTCATTACATAGTCTCTAAATCATGCAAGGAAATAATAGATTAGTCAACTCCCCTAATGCTCGATCGTGGATCTCATGCCGGAGGATAGCTGAAAAATCCATAGCATAACCAGCCATCATATAAGCAACCAGGAATGCTCCTTCCCAAGTCAGAAAATTATATAAACCAGTAGGGAACAGTCGGTATCTGATTAACAACTACCAAAACATGGACTTAAAGGTCAATGAAACCTTCTTGATTATATCATACCCCTCAATCTATGGGGTAGCATCACAAAAAAGGTGAAATACAGCTGGCTATCCACCTATCCATCTTGAACCTCTCTTGTCAGCTATTCACTTATCCATCTCCACCCTCTCCTGTCTGTGCTCAGTCTCCTATTTAAGTATGTCGATCATGTAAGACTCTTAGTAAATAATCTCACTCAGCTATAAATACAAGAATAATGTAATATGGGTTGAAGATGACTCTCTGGATAGTCTACTGAAATATCAACTCTGACCCCTCTCACAAGTGTGCAATCAAGTTGCAGCTACTCCATATGCCTCATCAATCATAGCAATCTGCGTATTGTAATCTCTACTGTCGATTGGTATGATGCATAAAAATCATGCACTATAGAGGGGCTATAATAAACGAATGGTCTGGTCATCCACTCTAACTAATATCGATAAAGTACGCCTATAACTATGGTAATTTTCTTAGTCCCAATAGATCAATCCTGCAATCCTCATAAATAATTCTCTTAGGCCTGCTAGTATCTGAGATATGACTGTTTATAACATAAACTTCCCGCGTATCATCTACACACCACTTTGGAGGTACTTTTGTCATATGCGTGGGTGCAGAACTCAACCCCTACTATACTGATGCATCTTTGGGAGCCTACTCTGTACCCTTCTCATACTAGGGTAAATCTGACTACTGTACATATATGGAGTTACCCTCCTCATACAGGGGTTCAATTGATGACTCCTCCTTCTAAGGATTCTCAGATGAATCCTGGGACCCCTCTTCAGCTTCAGGTTCTTGAGCTTCAACCTATGGAGTAGACTCAGAATCGATATCCTCCTCATCATCATCAGGTGGATGAGTGCGCAGTGGTAACATCTGTACTGACTTTATTCTTGGACAGTCTACAATATACTAAGCAGCATGGCGCATCTTCCCTCTTGTAACTTTATGTGTCACCTCTACTTCAATGTCTTGACATTGCTATATTGGATACTCTTCCTCTAAACCACTAGGCTCAGGAGACCCTACCCATCTCCTTGGTGTATCGACCTTCTTCTTCCTAGTAGCTTTAGGTGCCATATGTACCTAAAAAGGTAGTTGTTAGATTCCAACAAAAATAAGGGATAGCTAAAGTTAAAGAAAAACTCAGAATTTGAAAAGTTTGAATTTTCCCTCAATTTTCACACCTTTATAACCTATTTTAAATCCCAATAAGTCCAATATGCACTCACTTATCTAATAATCATGAATTGTAAAGAAATAAACATGCTCAACTAGTGATATTACTCTATTCCTTTTCGTTCAGCTTTCGATTAGGGCCTAACTTTAGATTTCAATTCAAAATAAGGCCCTACATTATGATTTTAGGCTACTTTAAGGCTCCTACATACAAGCATGATAGAATCTATATATTTTGCAATATAAGGCACATATAAACTTGTTTAAACATTAAATAAATCAATATATAGCCATTAGGAGCTGAGAAAGTTACCTTTTTATGATAAATCAAAAGTGAATAATAAAAAACACGAGCAAAATCAAAGTTGGAACTTTTTTAGTGTATTGGACAAAGTTGGTATCTAACACAAGTGCCAATTTAGCCTATACTCAAGTGTGGGGTTAGCTTATTCTTTAGAGGTAAGTTTGAATTCAAAGAGAAAAATAAAGTTTTGAGGATTTGAATGAATTGGAATGAGGTTAAGGACATTAAAATAAGGATGGGGGGCTATTGTAAGTAATATATATGTGCTGGTGGGACTGATATTTTAATTAAAATTTGTACCCATTACTGACCTAGCCGTAACAGCCACTTATGCTTGCCATCTTGTTAGGCATGGGTGCAAGTACCACCTACGGCTAGCAGGTGCAGGGCCAAAAATTTTACCCCGTTTGTCTGCAATCTAGATTTGGTATTTTGATATTTTTCTAGATACTTATCGCCCCATACCTTAAGTTTAAGGTCTTAAAAGTATGATTAGATGCCAAAGTCCACAACTTTCCATTCTCATCCTCAAAATATCAACTTTTCAACTCATTGCTGCACTTACCTAGCCCGTGTGGGACATGTGAACATGATAGGTTGATAACACAGTCCCTTTACCTGGAAATCGATGAATGTATCATTCTTACCATATTCTGAGCAAGTGCATAAGCTAAAACCAACAAAATAAAAGCAACAAAAATATAACACTAAAATAGTGGGTTGCCTCCCACTCAATGGTTGATATAACGTCGCGGCACAAAGTGGCTATGTTGGTTAGTCATACTATATCAACAAGCCCATGGGTTTCCTCCCATACAAAGCTTGATTTAACATCATAACATGACGTGGGTATATTAATTACTCAGAATTCATCAAGATACCCATAAGAGTACCCTCCAGGGTCATCTATACCATCAATCACCGACCCCACCCTCATGTCGGTAGGATGCTTCATTGATTTTTGATGTTGAATATGGCCTCCTCACTATTGACTTTGAATTTCGACTCTTCTTTCTCCATGTCAACCATCGCTCTACCTGTGGCCATAAACAGTCTTCCCAATATAATAAGCATCTTAGTATCAACCTCACAGTCCAGAATAATAAAGTCAATCAAAAATATGAAATTATCTACTCTAACAATCACATCAAAAGAGATGCTAATAGGTTTTTTCACCATGCAGTCATCTATTAATAGCCACATTTAAGTCGATTTTGTAGGGTTCAAACCTAATTAATTAAATATGACCAGCATCATCAAATTAATGATAGTCTTAAGTCACATAAGACTCTAGCAAATTTGGATGATCCAATTGTCCATGGTATGTGAATACTTGAGGGTCACCCATTTCATGAGTCATAAACCTCGTAGTTACTTCACTACAGTGGTGCAAGCCAACAAAATCCTCAATCATCAATCCTTTCTTTCTTGAAACCTACTGCTTTATAAACCTGGCATATCTAGGCATCCACTCTAATGCCTCAAGAAGAGGAATATTCAAGATCAATTCTTTTAGCATCTTAATAAATCTATTAAATTGTCCTTCTTCTTATTTTTGCTTCAGTCATTGAGGAAAAGGTGGGGATGGTCTTAAAATCTTTCTTATTTCCTGGTCAATAATCGAACCCTTACTTTTTTCCATAGAAATTGCATCATCACCACCTATTTTCTTATCCATCTCCAAAACAGGTATCTCATCATTATCAGCTTCTGCAACAGGCAGTGGGAGATCCATAGTAGTAATACCACTCATTATAGTAATGGCAAGAACATGACCATTGTTTTCTAGATTCTGCATAGTGTTGCTCGGAAGGATACCCGACTACCTTTGGTTCAGAGTTGCTGACATCTTCCTGAATTGGTGCTCCAACTACATGATAGCAATTGATCAGATTTGATCTTTTGGGCAACCCTAAAATGTCGACCTTAATATCCTTAAGGCTGATCTCCTGATTTTCTTGAACCTTAACAAGCTTAGCCAGTATCTCTTCCATTCTTGATTTTGCATCTCATGTGCTAGGTAGAATGTACCTATCTCGTTTCTCTCTATAGTTATCCTTTTTTTACAGTCACCTTCTCACTCTCTACTATGGTCTCTTTATCTATAATAGTAGTTGTGACCTTATTTCTCTTTCCCTTGGGCTTGGAAACCCTCCAACTAATAATCCAAATAATTTGTTTCCTCCTTTAATTATGACTTATAAGCTTTGGAAGCTGACCCCTGTGCTTCTACTGTGTTTACTTTCTTGGAAGTCACTGTTTCTAGCTACTTTGCTAGTACCCCTAAATAAGTTCATAGAAATTTCTTGCACTACTGAATCATCAAATACTTTCTGGTCATAGGAGGCACCAATAACATATGTGCCAGATCCTCTCATAGCCTCCCAAGTTGGGCAGCATCGATTAGTAAGTAAAATCTGATCTAGCATCTCTGAAGCTGCCTCCCAGCTTAGCCTCATGAAAGTTCCTCCAGATTTTGTGGCTTCCATGGTTCTATAGTTGATGGTCAAGTCTTGTTAAAATATCTCTAATAAGCTTGTCCCTAACAACTGATGATTGGGAACCATACTTAGCTTTTTCTTAAACCTGAACCATGCCTTATACATAGATTCTGACTGCAACTACCTAAAATTATAGATCTCATCCTTAAGTTGTAACATCTTGGATGGAGAAAAGAGCTTGCTCAAGAATTTCCTACACAACTCGTTCCATGTAGTGATAGAGCCTCTTGGAAGCTCCTCTAACAATAAAGATGCTTTTATAAGCAAGAAAGGGAACAACCTTAGTCTAAGTGCTTCCTGATTTACCCCTGGATTTGAATACGAACTACAGATCCCAATGAATGTGGATGGTCCAAATTTTCATCATCTATAGGCAGTCTGGTAAACATACCCTTTAGATTTAAGAGCTGGATCATTGCGCTCGTTATGTCAAACTTGATGCCTATAGGTAAAAAAAGAGAATAATGGCTCCAATCTCTCTTGCTCAATGTATCCTAGATCTTCTTCATTATCTATATATGGATGCACATACTAGTAAGTTTGGATCACTTGAACACGGGTACCTCTCACTCTATTCTAATTTCCACTGAGTGCTGCTTGACATTCTGCTTCTTATCTTTGCTCAGCTAGCTCTGCCTCCTACACTATCCAATGAACTTATTCTATTGCCCTCCTCTCATTCTCAGCTTAAGCTAAAATTTGATTAGTTTATCAATCAATAATATCCTATACACCATTGGAAAGAAGGGGAGGTACAATATCATGAACCCTTTTAGGATTATCATCATTTTTCTACCCTACCATCCAACTAGGTGTTTGTAGGATCCTCTCTGGATT
This sequence comes from Capsicum annuum, assembly GCF_002878395.1. Classification (NCBI taxonomy): domain Eukaryota; kingdom Viridiplantae; phylum Streptophyta; class Magnoliopsida; order Solanales; family Solanaceae; genus Capsicum; species Capsicum annuum. Next base: position 166,444,078 of record NC_061113.1, read on the forward strand.
TAGATTTATACGGAGTAAAGTATTGCCTTTACTCCGTGTGCTAGTAATACACCAACGTATGCCCAACTAAGAAGAAAAACAAAAAGAAAACCCAAAAACTGCAACAACTTTAAATCACAAATCAATACCATATTTCTTGGTAACAGCACAAAAATTTGGTGACGACTAAGCTACACCTCCTCTTAGAAGATTATACAGTTGCTACAAAATACAGTAACCTAACAAAGGTTAGGGTTGAATCCCAAAGGAATACGTTAACTCACGACACTCAGTTGTTGTAACTAGTAGGCAGAACTAGAAAAGTAAATAGGGGATTTTGAGTATCAATGAAGAACAAATGGAAAATACTAGGTTCGGTACAAATTAGTCGTAAGTGAACACTTGGATTGTGTTTCCCTTGGCTTCTAAACTCTTTAGGCTTATCATATTATATTGAACCAACCCAATACCTTTCATGCAAAATTGATAAGTTATGTACTTTTTACAGTCTTTTGGATGAGTTAAAGGATCTCACCTTTTACCTTTTGAGTCTCAGGATGTCGCCTAACTAACCCTTATCTTGATCCCAGTTAACTATTATATTTTGAGTCTCTAGTTATTAGATGAAATCTAACCATCTTATGCAGATAAAATCTAAAAGCATGGATTGATAGCTAAACTCCAAATTACTATTGTCTTTATCTTTTCCTAGTCACTACTACTCTTTTGGAGTAAGTAGCAATAATCTAGGCAGGATCCTAATGTTTTCACCTGTTAAGAAAACTATTATATTGAAGATAAAACAATACATAAAGGGGTGTCGCTTCAGAACAACAATAGCAATTCCCCTACTTTATCAATCCATCAGGGTTTCTAGAATCCTAGCTATTGGTTTTTAGCCTCTCATGCTTGTGAAGTAATATAAAACATTCATGATTGAAAGCATAGATTAAATAACAATAATAAGAAGTAGGAAATTCCCCAACCATAACCTAATTAATCAAGTGAAGTTAATACAAGAGAATTCAAAGATCAAAATCTAATCTTGAAAGAAAAATATGTTTATGAGTATCAAAAATGCATAACTCCTACTAAAAACACATAAGGGGTATTTATAGTACATGATGAAATGTTAAAACCAAATCCCGAACAAAATAGGAGAAAACAGGGCTGGTGGACACTTATGGTCTACACTTGCACCCTGACCCTAGGTGCAGGTAGCACTTGCAACTTGTACGGTGGGTGCAGTGCCAAGACTAAATTTTCCTTCAAGTTAGATCTTAGGATTTTGGACTTCTAGCACTTTCTTTTCCAACTTGTGGTGCACATTTCCTACTTTCGGTTTACATGTTGACTTAAAAAATATTGTGAGTCATTTTTTAAGCTCTTTTTCAAATCCTGAACATACTTTGATCACGAACAAGTTGAAACATGTCCCAAACATCCATAATTGCTCCAACAAGTAGCCAAAAACACCCTTTTTAAACTTTTTTATGAACTTAACTTTCGAAACATGATTTCCTGCAAAACATACCCACAATATATCATATCTAACAAAATAACCTCAGAAACTTAAATATTTTCCTCATTTTAAGCATCAAAAGTGCTATATTTCTATAGTACAACAAGGCTCATGAGTCGAGGTACACTATCAATTATGGTTCTATAAAGATGTACCATGACTTGAAGGAGATTTATCAGTGGAACAACATGAAGAAAGGTGTGGCCGATTATATGGACAAGAGTATAGTTTGTCAGCAAGTGAAGGTAGAGCACTTGATGCCTGGTGGTTTGTCTCAAGAGATTGAGTTGCCCGTGTGAAAGTTAGAAGTCATTAACATGGACTTTGTTACTTGTCTTCCTGTATCTTGAAGTTAATTTGATTTAATTTAGTTCATCATGGATAGAATGACTAAGTCAACTTATTTCTTGCCAGTAAAGACTAATTATTCTGCGAAAGATTATGCTAAATATTTTATTCAAGAGATCATCAAGTTGCATTATGCGCCTATTTACATCATATCTAATCGAGGTACGTAGTTTTCATCACACTTTTGGCAGTCATTTTAGAGTGGTTTGGGAAGTAAAGTGAACCTTAGAACCATTTTCCACCCTCAGATGGATGGACAAGTGGAGAGAACCATCCATATGTTGGAGGATATGCTAAGGTCTTGCGTGATTAATTTTGGTGGTAGTTAGGTTGAACATTTTCCTCTCATAGAGTTTGTGTATTATAACAACTATTATTATAGTTTTTAGATGGTTCCATTTTAGGCTTTGTATAGTAGGATATGTTGTTTTTCTGCTGGGTGGTTTGAGGTTAGTGAGATTATATAGTTTGGTCCTGGACTTTTTTCATCAATCCATAGAAAAGGTGAAGGTGATTTGGGATAGACTTAAGACTTCTCAGAGTCGCCACAAGTCCTACGGGGATGTAAGGCATAGGGAATTGGAATATGATGTTACTGATTAGGTGTTCTTAAAGGTGTCTCTTATGAAAGGGGTGATGAGGTTTGGAAAGAATAGGAAGCTCAGTCCCCGATATATTGGCCCGTAGTTGATTGTGAGAAAAGTGGAAAATATGGCTCATGGAGTTGTCTTCAAATTTGGGTTCTATCTATCCCGTGTTTCATGTTTTAATATTGAAGAAGTGCGTGGGTGATCCTTTCTTAGTTGTTCTATTGGAGAGTATTGGTGTTTCAGATTTCTTGTCTTATGAGGAAGTTCCAAATGAGTTTTTGGATATGTTTAATTAAGGACTAAAGATGTGGTTTCAGTGAAGGTTCTATGGAGGAATCATAAGGTTTAATAAGCTACAAGGGAAGCTAAAGAGGACATGAAGTCCAAATATCCATTCATGTTTCCCGCTCTGGATAATCTTTCTTAAGGCATGTGTAATCCTAAACCTCTTCATTTTCTATCTTTGTTAAATGTAATTGAGGTTGCATTTTTGTGTTAAATTGTGCTAATGGTTTCCTTGATTCATCATTTGGGGACGAGTGATCCTATGGGGGGAGAATGCAACACCACAAATTTTGGCCCTATAAAAATCCTGAGTTTTTAAACTTACGGCTCTGACTACGACTTACCAAATGAGTCGTAAGGTCTCCTTATGGGTGACCAATGAAGTTTTTTTTTTTCTGACTTAGTTATGATTTGATCATTACGAGTCATAAGTACTCATCACGAGTCGTAAAGTAAAACTCATAGGCAAACCAATGTTGGTGCCAAACTTTCTGTCTTGATCATGACTAGACTCAACGAGTCATATAGTGTGGTCATGGGTCATAGGATGTGACTTGTGATCAAAGAAGTATGATGGTCCAAGCTTCTACGAAGGGTACTATTAGGACCCTACGAGTTGTAATATGTCCTCATGAGTCGTAATGTGACCCGTGGTTACTGGCAATAATTTTTAGTGTTTTAATTAAGGGCACTTTGGGCATTTCCCTCTTTCCCCACTTAAGACCCAAGACTTAAAAACATATTGGGAACCCTATTCTCAATACTTAACAAATCAAAACATACACTTTTCTCTCTCAAATCCCAAGTCAAGAACACTAGGGTTTCTTAATGAATTGATAATTAGAGCTTCCATGGGTTGATTTCTCTTCATTATTCTTGATATCTCAGGCATATTCCTCTTTCCTTAAACTTGTTTACTTAAAGCATGTAGTTGTTCATATGGGTTTAAATATGGGTTTTGATATGGTTGAGGGTTTTGGAATAAATGTTATTTGAATTGAATTCCTATGATTTTAAATGCATTGTTCATGCTTTATCATTGGTTTTCGAACTAATTGGGTGCACATGGGTATGGGAATTGGAAAGGGGGTCGAGGCATTCCCTCAATTTGATGATTTTGGTTTGAATTTGGTTTTGTAAATTGTGTTCCTTCAATCCACTTATGTAATTGGCTGCGAATATGATTTGCCACATGGTTTGACTTAAACCCCTATTGTCACGACTCGAACCAGGGCCTGGCCATGATAGGGATCTCAAGTCCCACATAGATCAGAGACCGCCCCTGCACCTAACCAAGTAAACACAGTATTCTCAATGTCAGATGAATTCTGAACATATAACAAGATATATTCAAGAATAATAAATACTTATATGATCAACAACCAAACAACAGCCAAAATAACCATCCAATACCACCAAAATCCACAGCAATCCAAATCCTTCTAGACACGAACCAAAACTATATATGAATAAAGTTTCAAGGCATGCCCCCAGCTATAGCCAAAAACAAGTCTGAACAGTCTAAAACATAAGAGACCAACGCATGAAATGCAATATTCGATATATGGAAGCTCACCACTTCAATGTCAACTTACGAGCTGATCTCAGATCCTAATAGACGAGCAAGAAAAGCAGATGTATCGATAGTTCCTGCATCGCGTTTGGATATAGCATCCTAAGATGGTTAGTAGTTGGAGCGCTAGAATGTAACTCAGGGATACGGGATAACATAATCTCATGATCAACAGTTCAAAATCATTCGATATTCCATCAACATCATCCAATGCATATCCAAACATATAAATATACCATATGCCGAGATAGGGAATGAGGCTTAACATGTATCTTAAAAGCCTTAGTTTGGATTGTGTAGCTCAACCGTCAAAACATAAAAGGTACCTATGGGCTATATGTGCCCAGCTCTCCCCCAGCTGGTAGGGCACCAGTGCGTGTGGCTGCACAAACCATAGGGTAAACATATGCACCATGGGGGACTTGAAACTTCCTTCATATTAAGGTGACACGAGCACCAAATTATGTAATGATATATGGGGGACTCGAACCACCTAATAATACGATAATAATAATAGGGGGACTCAAACCACCTGATCAAAGAGACAACCATGGTTTTTAGTATTGGTCTCTTGGACGTCCACTTTCACAACTCAGTTACACAATCCTCTTTAAAACCTAATTAAAACAATTAACACATAATCTTATTCATTGAACCATATTGCACATTTAGGCATGCATTGTTGTTATCACCATACCAACTACACTTGAAAGGTAACATCAACATGCCAAAACAATTTCATTACTTGGGGAATTCACAGGCCCTCTTGGTTAAATTATGCAATAACTTTTAAAAACACTAACCACCTGGTTCAATTCAACATCATAATGCATAGTTTTCGAATAGTTAAATTCACATATTTCTCATAACTAAAAACAACTTCACAATTTGGGGTTGGGATCATAACTACTTCAAAAGTCATAAGTTTGGGAAATCATAATTCCCTAGTTCATTCACCATACCCATGAACCCACAAGTTCAAAATAATATTTAAAACATAGTAATGCACAATAAAACCATGGGAAAACAAGTAATTGACCATTCCTGTCAAAACCCTCAATCATGTTAAAACCCTTATTTTAAATCATGTAAATAACCATGTACTTTGGTGAAATAGAGATATTAAGCTTAAGGGTAGAGTCACATGCCTGAAATATCGAATTTCACAAAGATAATTTAACTCTAGAGCCCTTGGATGATCAACTTGATGAAACCCTAGTTTGACTTACTTGAGGGAATTTAGAGAGCCTTTTGGAGTATATGAGAAGTTACTTAGATTTTTTTTATGAGTTCTAATGACATCCTTAAGGGGTTATCAGACTTGGGTTTCAATTTGGGTAAGAGGAAAAATATCCAGAATGCCCTTAACTTAAAATCTGAAAAAGTTCCTCCATTGACTACGGGTCAATGTTGACTTGTAGCCACTCCTTACAACTCATCACCACGAGTCATAAACAAGATAGAATGACCAAATCACCATACAATTTTGAACTTACGGCTCAATGTCATGACTAGTTATGGGACCCTTCAACTCGTAGGGTCCAGTTGTAGCCAGCACAGAACCCAAATTAGGGTATACACTGGACACCCTATGGTCTACACCTAATGAGTCATAATAAATCCTTACGGCTCTTAGTGAGCTACTTATAATCAGAGAAGAATCTAGTGAAAAACTTACTAATTTGGTTATGACTTCTTCCAATGGCCCATCAAGACTCCCTACGATGCATAGGCTAAGTCATAGTCGAGGCAGTGAGTGAATTCTTTTTAGGGATTTTCAAGGACCAAAAACCAGGAGCATTACATACTCCCCCCTTAGGATCATTATTCCTCGAATGATAGGACAAGTAATACACTAGCACAATTTAACACAAGGCACTCCCACTATTACCTCTGACAAAGACAAAAAACAAAGAAACTAAGGATATCATAACTTACCTTAAGCACGATTTTCCAAATCAGGGAACAAGAATTGATACTTGGAAATTATGTCCTTATCATCTTCCCAAGAAGTTTTTTTAACCTTTTAGTTCTGGCAAAGAACCTTTATCGAAGCCATATCCTTAGTCCGTAACCAACGGACTTGCCTATCCAATATTTCCACCGGAACTTCCTTATATGGCAAAAACTCTAAAATATCTACTTTTTCTAAAGGAACAACCTTGTAAGGATCGCCCACACACTTTCTCAACATCGAAATATTAAACAACGGGTGTATGGAGTCCAAACCAGAAGGAAACTCCAATTCATAAGCAATATTACCAACCTTCTTCATAACCAAATATGGACCGACATAATGGGGACTAATCTTTCCTTTATTCCCAAATTACATTGCTCCCTTCATGGGAGACACCTTTAGGAAAACCCAATATCCTACCATAAATTCCAATTCTCTTCGTCTCACGTCTGCATAGGACTTTTGGCATCTTTAGGCAGTCTTAAGACTATCCCAAATCATCTTCACCCTTTCCATTGCTTTGTGAATGAAATCCAAGACAAACATCTCATCCTCACCAACTTCAAATCACTCAATAAGAGATCTACATCACCTACCATACAAGGCCTCCAAATGAACCATACAAATACTAGAGTAATAATTGTTGTTGTTAGCAAACTCTATCAGTTCCAAGTGGTCAATCCAACTACCACCATAGTAAATTATACAAGCATAATGCATTTCTTCCAAAACCTGAATTGTCCTTTCTGGTTGCACATCCATTTGTGGGTAGAAAGAGGTGCTAAGGGTCACTTTAGTCCCTAAACCCCTCTAAAATAACCTCTAAAGGTGAGATAAGAATTGAGTACCTTTATAAGAAATAATGGAAATTGGAGCCCTATGCAACTTCACGATCTCCTCAATGAATAGCTTAGCATGATACTCAAAAGTGAAATTAGTCCTCATAAGAAAGAAGTGAGTAGACATAGTTATTCTATCCATGATGGCCCAGATCAAATCAAACTACTAGCAAAATCGGGGAAAAATGATAACAAAATCCATATTAATTATCTCTCATTTCCACACCGACAGCTTAATCTCTTGAGACAACCCACCAGTCCTCAAGTGTTCCACCTTCATTTTCTGACATACCATGCACTTAGCCATAAAATTGGCCACAAATTACTTCATGTTATTCTACCAGTAAATCTCCTTAAGATCATGGTACATTCTTATCAATCTAGGATTAATAGTATAATACAACTCATGAGCTTTGGCTAAAATTCTTTCTCCCAAACTATCAATGTCGGGGATGTATAATCTACCTTGGTACCTCAAGATACCATCACCACCAATCTCTAAAACTAACACCTTCTGCTTTACCTACATCATTCTTTATTTACATCAAGATAGGATCCAATATTTGCTTCTTCTTCACCTTAGCTCCAAAAGATGACTCCGCCACCTCTTGAATAATCACACCACTATTCTCAGCATCCAAGAGACAAATTTCTAGATTGTCTATATGATAAATATCCTTCACCAAATATCGCTTATCCTCATCAACATGAGATAAGTTTCCCATAGATAACCTGCTAAGAAATTAGCAGCTATATTAGCTTTACCTGTATAGTAGTGAATTTTTTGAAGTTCCACCAGTCCTCTCTAGCCCTCCTCAGGCTCCCAGGACAACATGAAAAATGTTGAGTTTTGCTAGCCAATTCATATGGTTGCTCAATTTCTAGCTTCTCAGGCTGAGCATAGTGCATCTGGTATTCAATCTTCTAAGGCTACAATGGTTGGATAGTTTATGAGGTTGAGTCCTTCAAATTTCCTTGGTGTTAAGATAAAAGAGTATCCTCAGGGTTTTCTGGATGACATGGAATTAATCTTCAGGGTGATGCATGTCATGAATATGGAAGGGGTGGATTTTCCTGCCTACTAACTAAAAGATGTTGCATACCAATGGTATGAGAATGGGATAGGAAGCGGTGATATTTAGTAGTCATCTTTGTGAAAGAATTTTTCTAATGTATTTCTATATTGCTTCTTTTCTTAGGAGTTAAGGGAAGAAAAAATAGAGGAATTTGTTAATCTGAAGAAGGAAAAGATGTCGGTCAAGGAGTATGCCTTAAAATTTCACCAGTTGTCTCAGTATACTCCAGAGATGGTGTCTGATATGAGGGCCCAAATAAGAAAGTTCGCTTCAAGAGTAACTCATGAGTTAATCCTTGAAAGCAATACTGCATTGCTAATCAATGACATGGATATATCTAGGTTGGTTGTTTATATACAACAAATAGAGGTAAAAAAGAGAAAAATAGCTAAAATAAGGTAAAGGTAGGGAAAAAAGTTTAGGTTCTCTGAGAAGGGTGGTGGCCAACATAAAAGTGGTAGAGATTAGGGTAAGTGGAAAAATAGGAAGTGAGGGAGTTCTAGTTCTTTCTCTATAGCTAGTGCTTCATAATCTAAGCCATTGGGAGACAGGCATCAGTAGGGTTGCGACAACTTTAGGAATATGGTGCCTAATTTCAGACTAGTGGGGCTTAAGTCAGCTTTATTATGTCCTTATTTTAGGTTTTATAGTCAGTTACATTTGGATTTTTGTGATGAAGAAAGGGACAGATACTTCAAATATGGTAAGCCAAGTCATATGATTAGAAAGTATCTAGTTGGTAAGGTTGCTTTAGGAGCGAACAACATTTTGGTTTACTCTTCATTTTCTCCTGCACCATAGGGTGTTACTTCTGCATCTGCTTCTGCTTCTGGTATTGGAACTAGCTGGAATCAATTATATACTCTTGCATCTCAGCAAAAGTCTGAGGCATCACCAGATATTGTGACTAGTATGTTACGAGTCTTTTCTTATGACGTGTATTGTTTACTTGATCTAAGATCCACACTTTCCTATGTGACCCCATTTGTGGCATTTTATTTTGGTTTTCTACTAAGGTTATTTCAGATCCTTTTTCTATTTCTACCCTGGTAGGTGGCTCTTTGATTGCTAAAATAGTCTATAGGGTGTGTGTGGTATCTATTAGTAGTAAAGAGAGTTTGGTGGATTTTTTTGAATTAGATATGGTAGATTTTGATATTATTCTAGGTATGGATTTATTACACTCATGTTATGTATCTTTAGATTATCGTACCTATAAGGTTGACTTTAAATTCCCGGATGAGCTAATTATTAAGTGGGAGGGTGGTTCCCTAGCTCCTAAGTAGAATTTTATATCATATCTTAGAGATCGAAGATTAATCTCTAAAGGGTGTCTCTTTCATCTAGTCTGTGTTAAGGATTCTACTCGGAAGGTCCTTCTTTGTATTTGGTTCCAATGATGAATGAGTTTCTTGAGGTCTTTTCTGATGACCTTGTTGGTGTTCCTCCAGATAGGGAGATTGAGTTTGGGATTTATCTTATTCTGGAAACTTATCCAATTTTTATTTCCCTTTATAGAATGGCTCCAATTGAGTTGATGGGCTTAAGGAGAAGCTTAAGGATCATTTCGATGAGGGTTTCATCCATCTTAGTGTGTCCCCGTGGGGTGCATTGGTGTTATTCGTGCGTAAGAAGGATGGTTCCCTTCAGATATGCATTGACTATTGCCATTTGAATAAGGTGACAGTTATAAATAAGTATCCTCTTCCAAGATAAATGACTTGTTTAATCAGTTGCAAATTGCTAAGTTCTTATCCAAAGTTGATCTTTGGTTCGAGTATTGTCAGCTCAATATTAGGGAGGTGGATATCCTTAACACTTTTTTCTGTACTTGGTATGGGTACTTTGAGTTTCTGATTATATCATTTGAATTGACCAATGCTCATACGATATTTATGGATTTGATGAATTAGGTCTTCTATTAGTTTCTAGATCTATTTTTTATTGTGTTCATTGATGACATTTTGGTGTACTCTAATAGTGAGGTGGATCATGTCGATAACCTCTGTGTGGTGTTTTATACCTTAAAGGAACGATAGTTGTATGCCAAATTTTCTAAATGTGAATTTTGGTTAAATATATCCACATTTTGGGAGGTATTATTTCTAGTGAGGGGATCATGATGGATCCAAAAAAGGTTACAGTGGTTAAGAAGTGTCCTAGACCTATGACTTTAACTATTTTTTTAGAGCTTCTTGGGTTTATCTAGACACTATAGGAGGTTGGTAGAGAGATTCTTGATAAATGCTAACCCATTAACTGAGTTGACTCATAAAAAGTTAAAGTTATCTTGGTCCAATGCTTGTGAGGGTAGTTTGAAGAAGCTAAAGGTTAAGCTAACTTCAGCTCTGGTTTTGACCATGTTAGAAGGCACTGATGGGTTTATGGTTTATTATGATCCATCTCATGTTGGACTTGGTTGTGTTCTAATACAGCATGGTAATGTGATAGCTTATGCTTCTAGGTAGTTAAAGGTATATGATAGTAATTATCCTAATCATGATTTAGAGCTATTAGCAGTGGTGTTTGTATTGAAAATCTAATGGAACTATTTGTATGGAGTGCATGTGGACATTATCTTGGATCATAAGAGTCTATATTATGTGTTTACTTAGAAAGAGCTTAACCTCAGGCAAAGAAGATAGCTTAAGCTTCTCAAGTACTATGATATGAGTCTTCACTACCACCCAGGTAAGGCTAACGTAGTTGTTGATGCTCTTCAAAGATTGTGCATGGGAAGTTTAGCTTATATGGAAACAGAGAAATGAGAGATGGTAAAGGATATTCACCACTTGGTTAACTTTGGGGTTCATATTTTAGACTCCAAAGAGGGTTTTGTGTTTGTACAAGGAGTGATGCGGTTGTCTCTTGGTGCAGAGCTCAAGTAGAAGCAAATGTTAGATCTTGTCTTGATGAAAATCAAGGGTTATATTGGCGGGCACAAGGTAATGATATTTGAGATTAGTGGTGATGGTAACTTGCAGTAACAAGGAAGGTTATGTGTTCCTGAAGTCGGTGGTTTGCGAGAAAGAATATATCGGATGAGGGCATGAACCGTTCTATGTTCTTCATCTCGATTTAACAAAAATATATCATGACCTCAAGGAAATGCATTGGTGGAATGGTATGAAGAGGGATGTGGCTGACTTTATGGACAAATGTATAGTGTGTTAATAAGTGAAAGTTGAGTACATAAGACTGGGAGTTGTATAAGGAAATTAAATTGTTTGAAAGGAAATAGGAAGTGATCAACATGGATTTCATTACCGATCTTCCTTAATCTCGAAGTCAATTTGATTCAATTTTGGTCATCATGTATAGATGACAAAGTCGACTCACTTTTTGCCAGTAAGGACTAACTTTTTGGATGAATATTATGCATAGTTGTATCTTTATGAGATTGTAAAGCTGCAAAGTGTACCAATTTCAATCATTTTTTATCAGGGTATGTAGTTTTCATCTAATTTTTTATGGTCATTTAAGAAAGGGCTGGGTACAAAGTTTAGTCTGAGTATTGGTTTCCACTCGTAGTATGGACAAGTAGAGAGGATTATTTAGACATTAAAGGATATGCATCATGCATGTGTGATTGACTATGGAGGTAATTGGGTTTAGCATCCACCTCTTGTCGGGTTTTCTAACAATAATAGTTACTATTATAGTATTGGTATGGTCTTTTTTGAGGCATTGTATGGTAAGAGGTGTAGATCTCCTACTAGGGTTTTAAACTTAGTGAGGCGGATATGTTTGGCCCGAATTTGTTTTACCAGGCAATGGAGAAGGTAAAGGTGATTCAGGAAAGGATTAAGGCTGCCCAAAGTTGCCAAAAGTCCTATGCAGATGTAAGGGGAAGGGACTTGGAATTTAAAGTTGGGGGTAGGGTGTTCCTAAAGGTGTCTCCCATGAAAGGAGTAGTGTGGTTTGGGAAAAAAGGGAAGTTTAGTCCCTACTATGTTGGTCCATATGTGATTTTAAGGAGGGTTGGTAGTGTTACATATGAATAGGAGTTGCCTTCTAGTTTGAGCTCCATTCATCTGGTGTTTCATGTCTCTATGTTGAGAAAGTGTATAGGTCATCCTTCATCGGTTATTATTTAGGAAGGATTGGGTATCTCAAATTCCTTATCTTATGAGGAGGTGTCGGTTGACATCTTTGATCGGCTGGTTCATTAGTTGCGGACAAAGGATTTACCTTTGGTTAAGGTTCTATAGTGGAACCACAAGGTGGAAGAGGCTACTTAGGAAGTGGAAGAGGACATGAAATCCTAATATCCATTCCTATTTTCTACTCCGATAATTCATGCGGAAGGTATTTGTTCTTTGTCATACTTTTCTTTTCAAACTTCATTAAAGAAAAGATTTATTCCTTGCATCTTTGTTTTCTAGTTTAGTTAAAGGTTGAAATAAAGCTGCTGGGGTGTAAATTGTGCTTGTTGCGCCTTACCCTTTATTCGATGATGAATGATCCTAGTGGGGGAAAATTGAAACACAATGGGATTGGACCCTTAGAAAATTGCCTAAATTGGAGTTTATAAATCACACATGACTAAGAGGTACTAGTCGTATGATAGAGCACGGGTTAGGTGACCTAGTTATATTTTGTCTAGTGTTGGGTGGTAGAGTTTCTAGAATGGGTACGACTAGGTGGGTATGACTCGTATGGTTGGTGAAGGGTTGTTGAGTTGGGTTTATTTTACTTACTCTAAAACTTAGTAACTTAAGTTGGATTTAAGTACAAGTGACTCACCATGAGTCGTGAGGATAGAGTAGAAGTCATATAGTCCAAATCATATGTTGGACAATGTTCAACCCCTCATGATTCTATTGGGTATGAGTTAAGGGTACAAGTCGTAACCGTGGGTATGAGTTTGCCTTGGTGTTTGGATATTGAATAGTGTTGGGGGTCCAAGGGATCCCTAGGGTACGAGTGAAGGGTACCACTTGTATGGTATGGTACGATTGGAGGGGGTTGGTCGTACCTTCCCGCAGGAAAATTTTACAGTTTAAGTTGGGGGTATTCTGAAAATTTCCCCTTATAACTCCTTGGTACCCCACAACTTAAAACACCTTTATAGGTTTTTATTGACCTATTTACAATCAATTAAACACTCTAAGCTCTCTCCAATCTGTCAAAAGTCTCTTAGGTCAAGGAAGGCTAAGGCTTCATTAATAAGATCAATTTGGGGCTTGCAAAGGATGGATTGTCTCTATCTTCTTCATAATATAAGGAATATTTCTCCTCCCTCACTTTTAGTTCTAGTTAAAGGCATGTTTTAGGAATTGTTCTCATGGCAAAAATCGTGATAATATTTGGGTATTTAATTATACTTTGGGGAATTTTGGCTATAATGGTTGGTGATGGTTTTCCCATGTCTTTTACTTATGGTTTTCATAACATACTGGTGGTTTAAACATGTGGTTGCATGGAAATGGTTAATTGGTGCTTAGTTTTGGATTTGGAAACTATATTCCCCTAATGTGTTTGATAAAATGACTGAGAATGTTTTTGCTACATAGTTGAACTTTTAATGAAACTATTGCATAGTATAACTTAGTAATGGAACTTAACTTGGTTTGGATGGTTTTAAATGGTTAAATGGTAAGGTCTTGGTGTCATGGTTTTTTTTAATTAAAAACCTTGTGGGGTACATATGAATCCCCCAAGTAAACTTAATAATAATGTAATCTATGGGTACATGGGAATACCTTTGCTTCTTTAAAAAGGTTGGCTAAGGACATTGCTTGCAAGCTATAGTTGGTATGACGATACCACTACTTATAGACTTGGTTAAACATAAATTGAATATAGTTTGGTTGCGTGCTAATGGTCTTAATTGGGAAATAATGGCAGGGTGTAATAGCTAATCATGAAGGTGTGAGTCGAATGGACGAACACTGGAAACTCATGTTTTCCAACATGAGGATTGGTCATGACAACCATTTATGATACTTATGAGGTACAGATACGGGAATTCTCTATGTTACACTTGTATATATGTATCATAGAGAGCGAAAAGTACACTAGAATCCCATTCTTTTGTGGTATCACCAATTTGTGCGGCTACATACACGAGGCACGTTCAGGGGGTAAAAATGGACCCATATAGACAGTTGGTGGTTCTGGGACTATTAAGCTACACATACCTAGGTTAAAGGTTTTAAATACATGCTAAACCCAGTTTTCTTTTCCCTACATGGATATATGTATATACATGGTTGTGAATGAATATGGTTGCTTACTTGGTTTTATATATCGTCATTATTTTATCCTTACCCTAAGTACATGCTACCGTTCTCCTGCTAACCTATCTTTGGGTGTTGTATCGACACAAGATACAGGAACTGACCATTCTATTCTTCTTGCTCAGTGATCGATTGAAGATCGACTGTTGGATTAAAGTGATGAGTTTCCATATTCTGGAAGGCTCCATTTCATGTCATGGATGTATTTACATACTTTGGTCATTTTATAGACTAAGATTTTGGCTATGGTCGAGGGCATGTCCCAACCAACTATTATTTTACTTTTGGATAGAGGCTTTCTGGAACTACTATGGGTTAGTATGGGTAGTATCGGTATTGGTGTCAGCCTGGGCATTGGTATTGGTGTTATGGATGATACCATTTGACTGTATTTATGATTATTACATCCTATTATGTTATGGACATAGAACTGGTTATTATTTTGGGTTGGTTATGGTTGTTGGTTTTGCATTAGATGACTAGACTTGGTTGGGTTGGTCACATTCTTGAACCTATCTTAAAGTCTTTGAGTTTCAAATACTCTATCTTGTTATATGTCCAGAATTGATTCGACTAAGGGTATGTGCTTGGAGATTGGGTTTGGTATTAGGGGCGGACCCCGATCCATGGTTGGATTTGGGATGCCCATTACCACAAGGTCATATATATATGTATGTATGCATTTAAGTCTCTCTTTTCAAACCTTTAGTCGTGATACTTCTTTATTCTCTCCTTGTATAGATCAGTTCTTTCATATGCATGGACACAGAACTTATCCATTCTATTTAGCTGTTCTAACCTCAAGTTAGCTGCATCATACCAACTCAAGTTCAACCTCTTCAGTACCCACAATACTTTATGTTCTAGTTCAACTGGTAGATGACAATCTTTACCAAAAACATACTAGTAAGGAGATATTCGTATGGGCGTTTTGAAGGTTGTTTGGTACGCCCAAAGGGCATCATTAAGTTTTCTTAACCAATCACTTTTGTTTGCATTTATGATCTTGGCCAAGATAAACTTGATCTTCCTATTTAATACTTCCACTTTTCCACTAGTTTGTGGATGATAATGTAATGCCCCGAGTCTAGTACCCCAGACTCTACACGGTGCTCATAATCCCAAAGGACCACAAGATAACACATGAATGGTGCCTATGCAATAACTGTATAATGAAACTGAAATATGCAGAATAATGGGTTGAAATGCCATAAGGATCAAAACTGAACAATACTGAATAAAAAAAAGTCAGAATAAGCTATAATAGTACCCAAAACTGAAATAATTGTCTGACATGCTATAGTATGAAAAAGTCTCTAAACTGTCTGAATAAGGATTTGATGGGACATGTCCCCAACTAACCCCAATTGCAGAAATAAACTAAGTACTGAAGTACGAAAATAATGAAATAATCATGTCCTCGAACTATGAGGACTCACCACTGACTTTGACTGCAAAAACCTGAGTTGCTAAGTGCGATTGGGTACCTGAGCATCTGAACCTATGGTATAACACACCATAGAAAAAGAGAAAAGTATGCATCAGTACATGAGGATGTACTGGTATGTAAAGTGAGAAAGACTGAGTTCAAGGGTTCATATGCATGAACTATAACTGACTGAATAACATAAACATGACTGTGTGAGAATACATGCATGAATACATAATTGTAATGAATTATGAGGATTCTTAATACTGAGTTTACTGATAATATGGATTACTGATAACTGATATATTGTTTACTGAGTGACAATGTCTGATAGTCATGATTCTGATGGAACTAGCTGAGTTCTATACTAAGCTGAGAGACTGCATCTGACAGTCCTAAAATATGTAGAACTATCTGAGTTCTTTACTAAAAACTGAGACTGAGACTGTGGGAGGTGGTCATCTAACTAACATTCCCCAAATAAGATAATATAGTTAAGTTGGGGTCCAATCTCTAACCCCAATTGGAAGGGTGTCAATATCGTGCCACTGGTATGGACAAGCTGTGAGTGACCCTCATCTATCAGGTACTCTAACGAGAACGGTGGGAACCTCATCTAGCAGGTTTGATGTCTTAACCAATGTTGGATACATAGTTTTGGAATGCAAGGATTGCTTCTAAGAATCACACCCTTTGCTAGCAGGTGAGTTGCCATCCTTGGATTCATTCGGTGATGAATCCTACTCCTATCTGAATAGACACCAAAATGATTATACTGAGCTGAACTGGACTGAATTCGTTTAGTTTCGTTGACTAACAAAATACTGCTGAATTCTGATAACTGACTGAGTTTACTAAGGATTTAACAGAATACTAAGTGAGACTAGATAGATATTGAAATTACTGAATTTTTCTGAGTTCTGTAACTGAGTGAATTCTACTGATCATGGATTGACTGAGAGTATCTTGAAAACTGACACGGGCACTAGGCTCATAGCTAAATTATCGGGTATTAAATACCCCCAGCACTCAATAGTATGGAAATAATAAGACATGACTATTCTTGAACAAAGGACAATAGCTATCAACTCACAATACAATCATTGAGGGATTTCACGAGAACTTGAAAGTGATAAAATTGCACATGAATAGGAAGGTATGCATCATATAAGAATTTCATTATTTTAATCTCATGGGCATTTCAGCAATTCATTACGAATCAAAGATTTAGCATAATAGTCAACTTAAACACATGGATATAGCATGGGATCATCATTTATATTACAAATGAGTCACAATTTCACAGTTCATTCACATAAGCATTTTGAAAAACACTTAGAAGGCATAATATTGTATTTGGGCATGGACAACATGGTAAACCATCATAACTATCATCTTAAGTTCATAATTCCAGAGTTCAACATTAGAGAATTCAAATTCAACTGCATGCTATCGTAATATCATGAGATATATTAAATATTTTAACTTGGAAAACATACATTAATATCATTATGGATAAAATACAACCCACAATGTGGAAATCACCATTCATGGTTTAAAAATTGATTTCTTGAACTCCAAGGATGAAAGGGATCCTTGGATGAACACTTTACATACCTTTGTTGGAGAATTCTTGAAAGTTAAAGGAGAAATCTAGAGTTCTTGATTTGAAATTAATCACCTAAGATTTTTTTTTCTTGAGCAATTGAGTAATAATGAGTATAATTAGCCAAAAAGAGGGCTAAATTTTGTGTTATGAGGGCTGAGGGTCGAGGGAAAATGACCTAATTACCCTTAAGGATGCGGAGTTAAAAGACCAAAAAATATGCCCAGCGACGCTATAGCCGACGCAGCGCATCGAGGGTACCAACGCAATAACCAACGGATCCACTTACATCGCATCGGTTCACTGGAACTTACCTTAAGCTGAGGAAAACTTTATATGTCGACGTGATTGGAAACACAACGCGCCAACATCGCATCGACTCACTATTTTGGGACTCCAAACAAGGTCTAAACAGAGTCCAAAAAATCCAAAACTTAATCGGGAATCCCTAATGCCATTCCTGATCATGAATTAACTTAAATATAGACATTTGAAGGACATTAAGGTCGCAAAGTAAGATTTCCAACTTTCGAAGGACAAAAATATACTAAGTCTTGTTGCTTGGCTAAAATATTATAAGTCTGGGACCCCTTTAGAAGCATTAATGTATTGAATTAAGATTAGAGTTTTATGGGGTCTTATAATCTCTCCCCCTTAGGCACATTCGTCCTTGAATGAGACTGACGAAGAGGGGAGAACTGATGACTAAAAAGGGAATACTGGACATGCATATTTGATGCATGATTTCATGACTGAAGCTGCTGATATACTGGACTATCATACTGAACACACATATCTAATGCATGAATAACTGACTCATGAATGCATGATTGGGATTTCTGGTGAACTGAGTTTTCTCATAATGAAAATTCATATCTCATGCATAAATACATGACTAAACTCATTCATGAACATATGATTGAACATGCAATGGTATTTGATACCAAGTTTGTAACTTAAATTCAAACCTGAAACTGAATAAGCTTAAGGAAAACTATTACCTTGAGCTAGATCTGAGTTTACGGAGAAGAGGTGAGGATACTTGGTCTGTATATCTGCTTCTGCTTCCCAAGTATCTCTCTCAATGGACTGATTTTGCCAAAGAACTTTGACTAGAGGGACTTCTTTGTTCCTCAGTCTATGAGTCTAATAGTCAAGAATTTTGACTGGAATTTCCTTATATGAGAAACTGTTCTGAACATCTATGCCCTCTATAGGGCCTATAAATGCTAGGTCACCTATGCATTTCTTGAACAATGAGACATGAAACAGCGGATAGACTGAAGCTAGATCTGAAGGTAATTCCAGCTCATAAGTTACTTTGCCGAAGAGACTGAGAATTTTGAAGGGACCGACATATCGGGGACTGAGCTTTCCCTTCTTGCAAAACCTTTTCAGTCCCTTCAAGGGAGAGATTTTTAAATACACATGGTCACTAATATCGAACTTGAGATCCTTTCTGCGCACATCTGTGAATGATTTCTATCAGCTCTGAGTTATCTTGAGTCTTTCTCTGATTAACTGAACTTTTTTTAAGGAATCAAATACCAATTCAGGCCCTTCAATTGTGGCCTTACTGACTTCGAACCAATCAATTAGAGATCTACATCTCCTTCCATAGAGAGCTTCAAATAGGGCTATCTGAATACTGGAATGATAGCTATTGCTGTATGCAAACTCAATCAAAGGCAAGTGGTCATCCCAACTACCCTTGAAATTAATTTAACACGCCCTTAGCATATCTTCCAAGGTCTGAATTGTCCTTTCAGCTTGACTATCCATCTGAGGATGAAAGGCTATACTGAGGTAGACTCAGGTACCAAGACCATTTTGGAATGCTTCCAAAATTGAGAGATGAACTGGGTACCTCTATCAGAGATAATGGACAATGAAATACCGTACAATATAACCAAATCTCTAGTATAGAGCTTGGCGTAATCCTTGGATGAATAAGAGGTATGGACTGGAAGGAAATAAGCTAATTTGGTCATTCTATCTGCAATGACCAAAACTAAATCATGCGAGCAACGAGTATGAGGCAAACCCACCACGAAGTCAATGTTCACTTTTTCCATTTTCCAAGTAGGAATACTGAACTCCTGCTTGGACCCATTAGGATTATGATGCTCAATCTTAACCTATTGACATATTGAGCAATTAGCCATAAACTCTACAATATCTCTCTTTATCCCACTACACCAATAGATCTCCCTCAATTCGTAGAACATCTTAGTGGCCCTTGGATGAATAGAGTAACGTGCACCATGCGCTTCTGCAAGAATTTGTTGCCTTAAGTTATCTACACTTGGCACACATAGACGACCCCAACAACACAACACACCATCTCCCCCTTAGGAGAAACCTCTACCTTCTGATCTCTGATTGGCTCTTTCAACTTGAATAGACTGGAATCTCTATCCTATTTTTCCTTCATCTCAGAAACTAGAGATGAGTCTGAACTACTCTATACCCATATATTACCTTCTGCTAAATCAACTAAGCAAAAACCTAGTTAGGAAAGCTGATAGACTTCTTGAGCTAGCTTCTTCTTAATGTCCTCAACATGAGCCACACTACCCATAGACAGTCTACTAAGAGCGTCGGCCAGTATTGGCCTTGCCCAAATGATAAAGGACATTTATGTCGTAATCTTTTAAGAGCTCTAACCACCTTCTCTGATGGAGGTTTAAGTCTTTCTGAGAGAAAATGTACTGAAGGCTTTTGTGATCTATGAACATATCTACATGCACCCCATACAAGTAATGCCTACAAATCTTCAAGGAAAACACTGCTGCTACTAACTCAAGATCATGAGTCAGATAGTTCTTCTCATAGGGCTTAAGTTGTCTAGAGGCGTAGGCTATGACCTTACCATGCTGCATGAGGACACAACCCAAAAGTGCTTTAGATGCATTAGAATACACGACAAACTCATCTGAACTATCTGGAAGAGTTAGAACTAGGGTTAAGGTGAGTTGAGTCTTCAACTCCTGAAAACTCTTCTCGCATGATCTAACCACAAGAACTTGACTTTTTTTTCTGAGTCAATCTGGACATAGGGGATGCAATAAAAGAAACCCCTTCATTAAACCATCTGTAATAGTTAGCCAAACCTAAGAAAATCCTGATATCTATTGAAGAGATGGGTTTGGGCTAGTTTCTCACTGCTTCGGTCTTTTAGGGATCAGCTCTAATGCCATCATCGGAAATTATATGACCAAGGAATGCTACAGACCTTAACTAAAATTTGCACTTACTGAATTTGGCGAATAACTAATGATTTTTGAGAGTCTGTAATACTATTTGGAGATGGTCTGCATGATCATGCTTACTGCGGGAATAGACAAGGATGTCATCTATGAAGACTATGATGAACATGTCTAAGTACTGCTTGAACACATGTTTCATCAAGTCCATAAAGACTACTGGGGCATTGATAAGACCAAAAGACATGACTAAGAATTCAAAATGACCATACCAAGTGTTGAAGGCTATTTTTAGAATGTCACATTCTCTGACTCTAAGCTGATGATCGCCTAATCTAAGGTATATCTTAGAGAAATAACTGGCACCCAAAAGTTGGTCAAATAAGTCATTGATTCTGGGAAGTGGATACTTATTCTTGACTGTGACTTTACTAAGCTGACGGTAGTCTATACACATTCTGAGAGAACTTTCTTTCTTACGTATGAATAGAATTAGTGCACCCCATGGGATCACGTTGGGTCTAATAAATCCCTTATCTAGGAGATAATTCAACTGTTCTATCAATTTTCTGAGTTCTGCTGATGCCATTTTGTATAGCAGAATAGATATGGGCTGAGTGTCTAGAAGAAGGTCAATGCCGAAATCTATTTCCCTTTTAGGAAGAATTTCAGGAAGATCTTTTGGAAAGACATCTGAGTATTTATTTACAATTGGGACTCATTAAAGACTGGGAGTTTCAGAACTAGAGTCTTTAACTCGAACAAGATGATAGGCACATCCCTTAGAGATCATCTTTCTTACGCTTAGGTAGGAAATAAGTTGACCCTTGAAATTGAAGAACTACCCCTCCACTCTAAAATGGGCTTATTAGGAAACTAAAACTAAAAAACTATGTTTCCACAATCGACTGTGGCATAGCTAGAATAAAGCCAATCCATGCCGAGAATGACATCAAAATCAGTTATTTCTAATTCGACTAGGTCTGCTGAAGTGACTTTCTGAGATAGCATAACCGAATAGTTTCTGTATACCAGTCGAGCTATGATAGATTTATCCATTGGGGTAGATACCAAAAAGAGCTCTGCTAGAATTTTGAGACTTACTCTGAAATCAACTGCTATATAAGGAGTAACAAAAGAATAAAACACTCCTGGATCCAGCAAAGCGTAAACATGCAAATAAAAGATTTGTAACATACCAGTGACCGCATCAGGAGAATTTTTCTAATTTTTTTGGGACTGAAGAGCATAGAGTCTGTTTGGACATTGCCCACTGGTGGCGTTGGAAGTGGCACCCTACTAATTTAAGCTACCGGACTAAGCTGAGGAATGGTTATACTGACCCTGAAAATCGAACTAAGG
The DNA here is from genome assembly GCF_002878395.1 of Capsicum annuum. Taxonomy (NCBI): domain Eukaryota; kingdom Viridiplantae; phylum Streptophyta; class Magnoliopsida; order Solanales; family Solanaceae; genus Capsicum; species Capsicum annuum. The sequence continues at coordinate 166,466,092 of NC_061113.1, forward strand.
ACAATCTCTGACTCTATGACCTAGATTGGCAAATCCAAAACAAACATCACTGCCATCTCTACAAACACCCTGATGGTGCTTGCCACAAGTCTGACAAAGAAGATAAGTTCAGGCACTGCTGACACAACCCTAAGACTTAGAGCCTGGCGCCCTATCTTTGTCACCATTCCTGAACTTAAGAACTGGAGCACTGGCTGAGGAAAGTGCTGGAACTGAAGACTTTGGGTGGAACTAGGAATGATTGCCACCCTCTGACTTAAGCTGAGAAAAGTTTAAACTACCTGTCCTTGCTCTCTTATTCTATTTTTCTTTCTTTTTAATCTTCTACTCCTCTATCTGTTGAGCATGGGCCATAAGCCTGGATATGTCCATCTCACTAATGAGCATTGTGGTTCTGCACTCCTTGACCACACTATCATTCACCCCAGTAACAAACTTACTCATCTTAGAACTACTATCTACCACTACATGAGGAGTATATCTAGCTAATTGAGTAAACTTAAGAGAATACTCTTTCACTGTCATGTTTCCCTACCTGAGGTTTATAAACTCTAACACCTTAGATTCTCTCAACTCTAACACCTGTATCTATGGCCCTCTCTACTTTCCACTTCTTGAACTATGAGTGAGATACATCCTGCAACTAGTATGTAGCTAGCTCAGCACTCTCACAAGAAGTTACCCCTATGATATCTGTAACTATCTACACTTGATCAGGGAATTCCTAAGGGTCCTCATTTGTCCTAGACTCGATGAAATAAGGAGGATTTATTTGGGTGAAGTCTCAAATCCTTGCTGCAGTAAAATTGTCCACTGGGTTAGCCAGAACGACAGCTGAGCATTCATTTTAAGAAGCAACTGAATTAACAAGAGTAGTGAATGCAGCTCTGAACACTGTATGAGAAACATGTTTGTCCAGGGGATCTGCCTGAATGGTCTGAGGTACTAACTGATTCCTGTTTCTTCTTTTGTTAGGTTTTTGGGAGGCATTCTCTATACACATAAGGGAGAAATAAATTAGACTAAGAGTTAAATTTGTGCTCATGTTCACTCACAAGACATAAATCCTTAAAGAAGGGAAACTATTCCTAAAACATCTCATTGCCTCCTGTACATAAAAATGGCGCGCAACACACCCATTCATAAGACTCTACTAGATGTAGCTTTTCAGACTTCCTAGGACACTGTTGAACCTTAGACTCTGATACCAAGTATGTAACACCCCGAGTTTGGTACCCCAAATACTGAAGTTTGTGGAATAATGGGTTGAAATGCCATAAGGTTCAAAACTGAACAATACTGAATAAAACAATGTCTAAATAAGGTATAACAGTACCCAAAACTAAAATAATTGTCTGAACATTTTAAAGTCTAAAAAAGCTTCTAAACTGTCTGAATAAGGAGTTGGTGGGACATGTCCCCAACTAACCCCAACTATTGAAATAAACTAAGTACTGAAGTACGAAAATAATAAAATAATCATGTCCTCAAACTATGAGGACTCACCACTGACTCTGAATGCTGAAAACTTAGCTGTTAAGTGGGATCGGGAACCTGAGTATCTAAACCTATGGTATAAAACACCATAGCGTAAAAGAAATGTATGCGTCAGTACATAAAAATGTACTGGTATGCAAAGTGAGGTAGGCTGAGTGCAAGGGTTCATATGCATAAACTATAACTGACTGAATGACATGAACATGACTGCGTAAGAATACATGCATGAATACATAATTGTAACTGGAATCATGAGGAATTTGAATACTGTGTTTACAGATAACATAGATTACTGATAACAGATATGATGTTTACTGAGTGACTATGTCTGACAGTCCTGATTCTGACTGAACTAGATGAGTTCTATACTACGCTGAGAGACTGCATCTGACAGTCCTAAAATATGTAGAACTATCTAAGTTCCTTACTGAAGACTGAGACTGAGACTGTGGGAGGTCGTCATCTAATTGATATTCCCCAAATAAGATAATATAGCTGAGTTGGGTCCAATCGATAACCCTAATTAGAAGGGTGTCAATACCGCGTCACTGGTAAGGACAAGTTATGAGTAACCCTCATCTATCAGGTACCCTAACGAGAATGATGGGACCCTCATCTAACAGGTTAAGACACCTCATCAACCCTTATCTAACAAGTTTGATGTCTCAACCTACGTTTGCTACGTAGTTCTAGAATGGAAGGATTGCTTCTAAGAATCACACTCTTTGCTAGAAGGTGATTTCCCATCCTTAGGTTCACTCGATGCTGAATCCTACTCCCATCTAAATAGACACTAAACTGATTATACTTAGCTGAACTGGACTGAATTCTTTAAGTTCCATTGACTAAAGGACTACTACTGAGTTTTGATAACTAACTGAGTTTACTGAGGATTTAACTGAATACTGAATGGGACTTGACTAACACTAAAATTACTAAATTTTCCTGAGTTTTGTAACTGACTGAATTCTACTGATCATGGTTTGACTGAGAGTATCTTGAAAACTGATACTAGCTCTAGGCACAAAGCTAAATTTGCAAGTATTAAGTACCCCCAGGACTCGATAGCATGGAAATAAGAAGATATGATTATTCTTGAACAAAGGACAATAGTTATCAACTCACATACAATCATTGAGGTATTTCATGAGAATTTGAAAGTCATAAATTTGTACATGAATAGGAAGGCATGCATCATATCATAATTTCATAATTTTAATATCATGGGCATTTCAGCAATTCATTATGAAACATAGCTTTAGCATACGAGTCAACTTAAACACATGGATATAGCATGGGATTATCATTTAGATTACGAATGAGTCACAATTTTACAATTCATTCACTTATGCATTTTGATAAACACTTAGAAGGCATAATCTTGTTTTTGGGCATGGACAACATGGTAAAACATCATGACTATCATCTTAAGTTCATACTTCCAGAGTTCAACATAAGAGAATTCAAATTCAACATGCATGTTATCATAATATCATGAGATACATTAAAGATTTCAACTTGGAAAACATACCTTAACATCAACATGGATAAAATACAACCCGCATCATGGAAATCACCATTAATGGTTTAAAAATTGCTGTCTTGAACTCCAAGGATGAAAGGGATCCTTGGATGAACACTTTACATACCTTTGTTGGAGAATTCTTGAAAGTTAATGGAGAAATCTAGAGTTCTGGATTTGAAATTAATCACCTAAGGTTTTTTTGTTCTTAAGCAATTAAGAAATAATGAGTATAATTAGCCAAAAGAGGGCTAAATTTTGTGTTATGAGGGCTGAAGGTCGATGGAAAAAGACCTAATTACCATTAAGGATGCAGGTTTGAAAGACAAAAAAATGTGCCCAGTGATGCTAGAGCCGATACGGTGCATCGAGGGTACCAACATGATAACCGATGCAATGCACCAACATCATGTCGGTTCACTAGAAATTGCCTTAAGCTGAGGAAAACTTTATCTATCGATGCAATTGGCAACGCGATGCGCCAATATCTCGTCGACTCGTTGTTTTGGGACTCCAAACAAGGTCAAAACAAAGTTTGAAAAATCTAAAAATCATCCGGGAACCCCTAATGACATTTTTGATCATGAATTAACTTAAATATAGACATTTGAAGGACATTAATTTCACGAAGTAAGATCGCCAACTTTCAAAGGCCTAAAATATACTAAGTATGGATGCTTAGCAAAATATTCTAAGTCAGGGGCCCCTTGACAAGCTTTAATAGACTGAATTAAGCTTAGAGTTTTATGGGGTCTTACAAATAAGGTATGGCCACCTTATGTTGCTTCACCCCATATTTCAATAATGTAGGTCAGAACATCTTGTTGCAGAAATGTGATCCTCCATTACTTATGATAGTTCTTAGAACACCAAAGCGTGAAAATATGTTCTCTTTCAAGAATGGAATTACATTTTTACCTTCATTATCTTCCAAAGAAACAGCTTCCACCCACTAGGACATATAGTCCACAACAACCAAGATATATGTGTGACCATAAGAGCTTATAAAGGGTCCCATGAAATCAATGCCCCAAATATCAAACAACTCAACCTCAAACATCTTAGTCATTGGTATTTTATGATGTCTATAGATAGACCCACGTCATTGACATTAAAATCACAAACCCTCACAAACTCATAAGCATCTTTATGATATGACGGCAAATAGTAACCACATTGTAAAATCTTCCTTGTAGTCTGATCACCTGCATTGTGTCTCCCAACTTGGGATAAATGTCATGCCTCTAAAATGCTCAATATTTCTTCTTCTAGTATACATCTTCTGATAATATTATTAGCACAATGTCTAAGTAAATTAGGCTTTTCCCAAAAATACCTGGCCACATCATGTAGAAACTTCTTCTTTTAATGAAATGAGAGGTTTTCTAGGATGATGTCACTGACAACAAATTAGCAAAATCTGCATACCATGGCACCAAATCAGGAGTGGTGGCAAGGACCTGTTCATCTGGAAGAGAATCATTAACCTTTGGCTCCTCCATGCTCGCTTTTTAATTCTCTAACCTAGAAAAGTGGTTTGCTACTTGTTTTACACACCCTTTTTGATCTTTGACTTTGAAGTTAAAGTTTGAAGTAACAACACCCATCTTATAAGATTTGGATGGGTATCTTTCTTTGCCATAAGATATCTCAACCCTGCATGATCAGTGTGAACTACTACATTAGTTGCCAATAAATATGCCTGAAGTTTCTCGAATGCATAAACCACAGCTAAGAACTCTTGTTCTGTCCCAATGTAATTCTTTTGCAATCTATTTAAAGACTTAATAGCATAATAAATGGGGTGAAATATATTCTCCTTCTCTTACTCAATAACAGCTCCAACTACAACCCTATTTGCATCACACATCACTTCAAATGGCTTAGACCAATCTGGAACAATGATGATAATTACAACAACCAACTTTTCTTTAAGGAATTATAACGCTTTCATACAGTCATAACCAAATACAAACTTACTCTTTTTTTCCAATCAATTGCAAAATGGGTTTACAATTTTGGAAAGATCCTTAATAAATCTTTGCCAGAAACTTATATGGCCAAGGAAATTACGCACTTCTTTAACTAAAATATAAGGAGGTAGTTTTTCAATGACTTTGATCTTAGCTCTATCAACCTTAATTCCTTTTGTTGAAATTTTATATTCCAAAACTATGCCCTCTTTCACCATAAAGTGGAATTTTTTCCAATTTAGGATGAGATTGACCTCTCCACACTACCGCAATGCATTGCCTAAGTTCATCAAGCAACATTTGAATGAATCACCTACTCTAGAAAAATCATCCATGAAAAATTCTAAAGTATCTTCCACCTTTTATGAAAAGATAGACATCATACACCTTTGGAAAGTGGTTGGTGCATTACACAACCCAAATGACATTCTCTTGAATGTGAAGGTTCCATAAGGACAAGTGAAGGTCATTTTATCTTGGGCCTCAGGTGCAGTCGATATTTGATTATAGCCTGAGAATCCATCGAGAAAGCAATACCAAATCCTTCCTGTGAATTGATCAAGCATTTGGTCTATGAAGGGCATTGGAAAATGATCTTTCAATTTTCATGAATTCAATTTTTGGTAATCCATGCACACCCTCCAACCAAGCACCAACCTTAATGGATCCATGCACACTCATTCACCACTATTTTTATGCCTCATTTCTTAGGCACACACTGCACAGGGCTTACCCACTTATTGTCAGAGATTGGGTAAACCACCCCAACATCCGACCACTTTATTAGCTCTTTCTTTACTACTTCTTATATTAATGGATTCAACCTTCATTGATGCTTAATAGGTGGAGTGTATTCCTCTTATAATTGAATCTTGTGAGCACAGATGTCAGGTGAAATGCCTATGTTGTTGACAACTATCCACCTAATAGCCCTCTTATAGCACCTTAATAAAGAAATGAGAGCATCCACTTGATGCTCTACCAAGTCTGTAACAATAATAACTAGTAAAATATTTCCATCACCTACAAACAATATCACAGATGACTCAACAACTCTTTCAATTCTAACACTAGTGGCTCTTAGTCCATTTATTTAGTTCTACATTCTTTGCACTTATTCTTATTACACGTACTCAGTTAGATTTAGATATATAGATACTTAGATCTATACTAAGAATTTCAAATTCTTCAAATTCTATTAATAATAAATATTATCTAATTAGAATTCAAATTCTTAATTTAATTATAATTATTTAATTATTACAAGATATCTTTATTTATATAATAACATAATAACAGATACAATATAGTAAATCGAGGTACCCCTTCTATGACAAATTTGAAGCTTCCATCTATTTTTGTGCCGTTAGTAGGCCTAGTCTTTCCGGCAAT